>NW_025931002.1:42980-106181 GCF_000764305.2 Hyalella azteca
GTATATATAGGTAAACAATTGCCATTAACATTATATATAAGTATATACTCGTAACAACCTGACGTTCAACTTTATCAGGCAGAAGTTTCTCTCGGTTTCAGAGAATTGCTCATCACTACCCGCAGATCTTTATCGGTTTCAGCAGATTTTCCCATCAGTGTCAAGACAGTTTCTGCTGCCATCAGGCCTGAAAATCTGTGCGTTCGTGCCAGAGACGGGCGAGGGGGTGGGGTGAACAAAGGGGATCGGCAGATCCCCTCGGCTGGGGGCGGGGGGGCCGAATCATTATGGCCGTGTTAGTGGGGGCCTGAGCTCCCCCTCCTCCTAAAGACGAGTCCCCGACTCTTCCCTCCTGAAGGGGAGACCCAGCTGCAGGGTGACGGTTGTCCCTTCCCTGAAAGAAGGGCTGTCTCTTATACACATCTAGATGTGTATAAGAGACCGATCCAAGACAACTCCAACCCGAGGCAACTCCAACCCGAGGCAACTCCAATCCAAGACAACTCCAACCCGAGGCAACTCCAATCCAAGACAACTCCAACCCGAGGCAACTCCAACCCGAGGCAACTCCAACACGAGGCAACTCCAACACGAGGCAACTCCAACACGAGGCAACCCCAACACGAGGCAACTCCAACCCCAGGCAACCCCAACCCGAGGCAAACCCAACCCGAGGCAACTCTTACGCGAGGCAACTCCAAACCGAGGCAATTCCAACCCGAAGCTATTTCAACCCGAGGCTACTCCAACCCGAGGCAACTCCAACCCTAGGCAACTCAACCCGAGGCGGCAACTTTAACTCTGACGCAACCTCAATCGCGGTTTCGACGCAACCCTAACCGCGATCCAACGCGCAACCCGAAGATGTGGCAAACAAATGGTCTCATTTGGGGATTTAGAGCTTTGGCGAGGATCGCACGAGGCTTTTTAAGCCTCAAAAGAGGGGAGGAGACATTGGGGGCTCAGGGTGGGGAACCTGCGAGGGCAGCACAAGAAGCCAACCTGAAGAAAAAAATGCGGGGACTTGGATTGTTTTGGCGACACGGAGACGTGAAGCGCGTCTGGGGACAGGGGGCTTGTTGCTACGAGAACAATGGGGACAAAATGTGGAGAAGGCGAGGATGACAAGGGGGTTTGTTGCTACGAGAATAATGGGAACAAAATGTGGAAATTTTGAGGGGGACATGGGGCTTGTTGCTATGAGAACAATGGGGACAAAATTTTGGCGAGGCGAAGGGAACATGGGGCTTGTTGCTATGAGAACAATGGAAACAAAATGTGGACAATTCGAGGGGGACATGGGGCTTGTTGCTACGAGAACAATGGGGACAAAATGTTGGCGAGGCAAGGGGGACTGAGCAGGGATTGTAACCACGACAGGAACGAGAACACAGCTGGAAACAAAGCAGAAAAAGTCTGACAAGTAGAAGTGTTGTGGGACAACGGTGTCTAAACTTTATCGGCTGGTTACAACTGAACATACCACAAAAGACACGTTATCCTTGGCAAACATACATGCATCTTTTTTCTTTACACATTTTTTATATCACATTTTTCCACCTCCGCGAATATTGTATTGTATAAGTAGCCCCTAATTTTTTAGAACCATTCACTAAAAAGGTACATCAATGTTTACTACAGAATGGTTTTAAAATCTAAACCAATCAGAAGAGATCCGGTTTTCATTATTACCAATTGAAATGGGGCGTTCAGAATACTAAAACAAACGTACAAGAAATAGAATACTAGATACGAATAATACCGTACGCCTAAACTAACTGAGTGAACAAATGTTTAAATTTCCAAACTAACTTTGCAACATAATGAATTCTAATATACGTAGTTGATAATAATCATACTAATACATACTTGGAGGACGAAATTTTCTATGCTTTAATATATTGTGACATTCTTACCTTCAGATTAACTGGAAAACAATTCAAGTTTGGGAACAAATTTCTCTCGTACTTCGGATGTCACATGTATGAGAAATACCGAAAAATTTGTACTCATTTTTCGTACATGCGGGATATAAACAAAGTTAATCGTAAAGTACGTAGCAGAATATAACCAGTCATAGCATTTTAAATATTTGGCCTGCTGCCAAATACACTATCATGAAACCAGTAGGTTATTCTATCTGGTGAGAGCTTCGGGCGATAAAATCAGGCTAAATGGACGCTGAGACTTCAGAAACATTTTAAAGCTCCCTCCCAACTTCTAATTATAATATGAATAACATGCACATAAATACCGGCGTCACTAGTGCCACTCGTCAGGTGCTAGCCGATACCGGCCTCACTAGTGCAGCACGTCAGGCACTATCTGATACCGGCCTCACTAGTGCCGCACGTCAGGCACTATCTGATACCGGCCTCACTAGTGCCGCACGTCAGGCACTATCTGATACCGGCCTCACTAGTGCCGCACGTCAGGCACTATCTGATACCGGCCTCACTAGTGCCGCACGTCAGGCACTATCTGATACCGGCCTCACTAGTGCCGCACGTCAGGCACTATCTGATACCGGCCNCACTAGCCGATACCGGCCTCACTAGTGCCGCAAGTCAGGCACTAGCCGATACCGGCCTCACTAGTGCAGCACGTCAGGCACTAGCCGACACCGGCCTCACTAGTGCCGCAAGTCAGGCACTAGCCGATACCGGCCTCACTAGTGCAGCACGTCAGGCACTAGCCGATACCGGCCTCACTAGTGCCGCAAGTCAGGCACTAGCCGATACCGGCCTCACAAGTGCCGCACGTCAGACACTAGCGGATACCGGCGTCACTAGTTTGCTTCCTCCCTCTCCCCTTCTTTCACCCTCACGTAACAGTCTTCAAGAGTCATCACAATTTGCCACCTTTATTCCCGCCTCAAAGGCGGCCAATTGCTGCTTTCAGGCCTACGCGGGGCGTCAAAAGCGTCCACGCAGCAACTGAAGCGTCCACGCGGCGACTGAAGCGTCCACGCGACGACTGAAGCGTCCACGCGACGACTGAAGCGTCCACGCGACGACTGAAGCGTCCACGTGACGACTGAAGCGTCCACGTGACGACTGAAGCGTCCACGCGACAACTGAAGCGTCCACGCGGCGACTAAAGCATCCACGCGACGACTGAAGCGTCCACGCGGCGACTGAATCATCACCCACTGAGCGGCTTCCTAGTCGCGCTGCGGGACCTACGGGAGGCGACGCTGCATGAAGGGGCGAGCAGGAGTGTCAAGTGGGGAGGCCGGGGGCATGAGAGGGCGAGCACCCGTACCCCCACAGCGGGAAGGGGCCAGAAGATAAAGGGAGGAGAGAGGGTCGGGTCACACTCGCAAGAAAAAAGAGAAAGTTTAGCGCTGGCGCTACGAGTTTCACTGAAAAATCGCCGCACTTGCGTTGTGATGTTTCTTGGATACCCCAAACGCCGCTGGCATCTTGGATACCCGCAACACAGCACACTGTATCATGTATACCTGCAACACACCACACGGTATCATGTATACCCGCAACACACCACACGGTATCATGTATACCTGCAACACACCACACGGTATCGTGTATACCTGCAACACACCACACGGTATCGTGTATACCTGCAACACACCACACGGCATCATGTATACTGCCACGACGCCGACAAAGCCGTGGCGTGCGCGGCACGGGCAGCAGGTGGCAGACAAGGTCGCGGTTGTTTACGCTCAGCGCAGAAGTTTACCTCAGCCTCGCTAGTTTACCCTCGTCACCCATAAGCCCCTCTCTTTGTGTACACTGAGAACACAGCCGCGTTGCGACGTCTTATTCCTCATTGTTCTACACCTGGGGCCGTCACAGTAAGGTCTCGTGGAGTTACGAAGTGGTAACTACATTTGCCAATTACTGGAGACCGGATTACCAAGCAGAACCCACTGATCACAGACAAGAAAAAGGCCGCTACATGTACTTGGGTCGCTATATACGTGTACTTGGGCCGCCATATACGTGTACTTGAGCCGCTATATATATACGAGTACTTGGGCCGCCATATACGTGTACTTGGGCCGCCATATACGTGTACTTGGGCCGCCATATACGTGTAGGTACTTAAGCCGCTATATACGTGTACTTCAGCAACTCACTGGCTGCTAACTTTCAGTCCCGCTGAAGTCCATCTTCAATATGTACATTATTTAATTTGTGAGAACAAAATAACATGAAACTTCAAGAACAATGGTATCTATCCTCAGATCACATGATACCGTGTTGAGTGTAAAACACCAGCAAAACTCAAGTCAGGTGTATTGAATTTGATATTCATCATCGATACCGGAACGTCACTTTTCGTATCAACAAAGAAGGAAGATGCGTCGCTAGCAGCCAAGAAAGACAACGCACGGAATTGAACAGAGACAGAAGACACGAAGAGATAAGTTGGCAAGAGAAACGAATCAGGGAGAGACAAACTATAATTGATGCTTGAAGATGTTCGTTCGCACGGTTTTGTGCAAGGAAAATCTTCAATATATTCACTATTCTACACCCATCTAAACCCTATACGTGTCATGGCTAAAGCGAATAGGGTGAAAAATTTCCTTCACGGCAAGTAACACTTAACTGATACTTCACAAAAAACTCAAGAGTACATTGAAATGGTCATCAGCCAAGATCTTTCCTCGTCAAGAATCAACTTTCCAAGTGTGCTTATTCATTGTAATTGAAGACTAATTTACTATTTGGTCCCATAACGGAGGCCGTAAAACTAGTCGCTCGCTAACCGCCGGAAAACGTGTGCGTTGTACAATTTGTGCACATCGCCCTCGCCGACCGATCTCCGGCTAAACTCGTATCGCATTGTTCACAGTGTGATTATTATTATTATTATTATTATTATTCGTTGCGCTAACGAAATTTGCGGCAGTAAGGACAGCGTTGCTACAGAAGCACTACGTGGATATGTCGTCTGCGTCACAGTTTTTGGTGATAGCACAAACAATTCTGATCGCTCATGCTACAATGATAATAAACAATATGCGGATCGCCATTAACAGTATATATAGGTAAACAATTGCCATTAACATTATATATAAGTATATACTCGTAACAACCTGACGTTCAACTTTATCAGGCAGAAGTTTCTCTCGGTTTCAGAGAATTGCTCATCACTACCCGCAGATCTTTATCGGTTTCAGCAGATTTTCCCATCAGTGTCAAGACAGTTTCTGCTGCCATCAGGCCTGAAAATCTGTGCGTTCGTGCCAGAGACGGGCGAGGGGGTGGGGTGAACAAAGGGGATCGGCAGATCCCCTCGGCTGGGGGCGGGGGGGCCGAATCATTATGGCCGTGTTAGTGGGGGCCTGAGCTCCCCCTCCTCCTAAAGACGAGTCCCCGACTCTTCCCTCCTGAAGGGGAGACCCAGCTGCAGGGTGACGGTTGTCCCTTCCCTGAAAGAAGGGGATGATGAGAGGGGATGCATCCCCTCTCATCATCCCTGCAGGGAGGGAAGGGAAGATATGAGGCGCTAGATGAGAGCGCAGTCCGACGAAAAATTCCACATGCAAATCCCCTCCTTGGGGGAAGGGGGTTAGCTCTACATTACCCCTCCTCCCTCTGCATCAGGCGACCGGGCACGCCCCGTGGGGATGAGGTAGGATTCCACAGGCGAATAATGGGGAGTAATTGACGGGAGTCAACGAAGGGAATTGGGGCATAGCTGGGGAGTGGGATTGGTGGTGGAGTGGCCACCGCAGGCATGGGAAGGTCTCGTCAGATATTTAACACGTACGAGTGACTGTCTTATCCAGAACTTCGTATCGTGCACAATCGGTTAATAACGTAACGATAACGCACCAACAACGGCAACGATACAATAATTCTACAGCGCCAACAATAACGGAACGATACGAACATAGCGTCAATAACAACTAATTATATACAACAACTAATTATTATCCCTCAGTGCCAAAGATAACATAGCGATCATCACTCAGCGCCAAAGATAACGAAATCAAAGTCACGCACCCCCAACGATAATCGTTAGGACAACCTTACGGAGAGCTGACGCGGCCCTATAACCGGCCGACATAAGGACACAAGGCGGCATCTTCTGCCGGGAGGATGAAATATGATGAACAATTGAACATCAAACGCTCCATCAGCTGAGGAATTAAACTTAGCTCTCATTGTAGAATGTAGAGATAAGTTTGACATTATATATGTTAATCAAAATTAAATGCGAAGGACTATCTGTATTTGAATGAAGAAAATACGACAAAGGACTTGTATGCTAAGAAGTGAAGATAAGATCTCATTAACGAGACGACTAAAATGAGGTATAATGATCAACGCTGAACGCATCAAGTTCTCTATGAAGCTTGCGGCCATACACGATCGCTGAGAATCTTTTTTAACAAACTAGAAGCAACCGTAAAATTACGTTGCAGCAAATACCCGAGATCAGGTCTGGGCGGCGGCAGAAGCGTCAGCAATATTGTTATGTATTATCACCCGCATAGTACACATGATATATATGGTGTGAAAGGAACTATCAACTTAAAATAGCAATATATGACATTTCGGCGCAAAAAGTTTCGGAAAATAAACTCTTCCATTGAGATTCATTCACAGACCGCGATCCTGTGTATATATTGTTGTTATACTTAGTAAGCACTATGAACAAATATGAAGCCTTCATCAGCATTTCATCCCGCCTGCAGTCAGTCACCGGCACTGGGGGTCATCAGAGCAACGCAACAATCGCCGTTCGTCAGAAAGTTGGAACTAGCGCCCTGTGGTTAGCGTCGCTTAGCGCACCTGTGACGAGCGTGTGTCACGCCACACGCGAGTACCACACACGCGCTACACACGAGTACCACACACACGCGCGCTACACACGAGTACCACACACGCACGCAACACACGACTACCACACACACACGCGCGCTACTCACGAGTACCACACACGCGCTACACACGACTACCACACACACGCGCTACACACGAGTTCCACACAAACAAGAGGGGCATATCCCCAGTAGAGGCAGTTGAGTCTTGGCAAGCATGGGCACGGGAAGCCAGCAGGCAGCAGGGCCCCACACGGAGGACATGCCAAGCCCGGACGGCACTCGAGTTCGCCGTCGCGTTTGTTGACATAAAACGTCCCGGCATCCCCCGGGGGCTGTTGTGCAACGTGGGTGGTTACAACGCTCTAACGTAGGCTGGTTCAACACTCCCAACAATGACAGGTTCAATACTGCCCACGTTGACAGGTTCAATACTGCCCACGTTGACAGGTTCAATACTCCCCACGTTGACAGGTTCAATACTGCCCACGTTGACAGGTTCAATACTCCCCACGTTGACAGGTTCAATACTGCCCACGTGGACAGGTTCAATACTCCCCACGTGGACAGGTTCAATACTCCCCACGTTGACAGGTTCAATACTCCCCACGTGGACAGGTTCAATACTGCCCACGTTGATAGGTTCAATTCTCCCCACGTTAACAGGTTCAACACTACCCATGCGACCTGCTTCAAAAATCATCACGTGGGCCGTTTCAACACTCCACACCTGGGCAGATTACTGATCTAATATCCTCACAGTACCTTTATCCCCAAACCTCCCCAACCACAACACCCATAACGTCCCTGCATTCACCCACCCACTACCATTACCCGAATGCCCCTTCCTCAATCCCCTGCAATACCCCTAAAAACCTGCATTCGTCCTTGCCCCGAACCTTTCCCCAGTATACGTACTCCCAAGGCTTTATCTCCGACCACATTCCCCTCAAAGTCCCCACTCCCTCTGACCATCCCATACCCCTCATCTCTCTAAACTTGGATATCCTTCACCACACCTCCACGCGCCCCATCACCTCCCCTCCCCAGTACTCAATATCCCAAGGGCGCTGGCGCCGAGTTTGGTTGCCGTTGTGTTGACGACTGGCGCCAGAATAAGGGGAAAGCAAAGGGGAGTGAGGGGGGCTAAGGGGGAGCTCCTGGAACGTTGTTACCTCTCTTCCTTCCCTCCCCGTCGAGAGGATGACAGGCTCCCCATAAAAGGAGCTTCCATAAACAGCTTTCGCCTTCAAACTACGCGCTGCAGGACAGGATGGCTGGTTAAGTGGCAATATTCAGTGCAGCGCACCTGCGTGCTGAATATTGCACGCTACCGTGTCAGCGTAGCCAGCGTTTCTAACGCTAACAGCGCTAGCCAACCAACGTTTCAGCGTTCTTGACATTATAGCGCTGCCAGCGTATCAGCGATACCCAGCAAGTATCAGCAGCTGACATAATAAACGCACAATTCAAATGTGTCTGCGTGGATGTGACCATGATAAATAATAAACTATGCTTTCGCAAGTAAACAGAATTCAACAAACTTAAGACGCTGAACTTGTAACTTTCCAGTACTGTTAGAATCCCATCCTGGAGCAGAACTATAAAAACTTAAACTTAACAACCCATAACAGCTTAAGTTCACGTAGCGGCTCATTTCTCATCCCTAATTGGAAATCAAAGCTTGAAAAGCGGTCAGTAATTGGCTGACTGAATTACGAACTCGTAACTATTTTGGATAATACTGCCTCTAATAATAATTTTCAGGAAAATCTTTCAGGAATAAATTAGAAAATAACGCAGTGGTGCAATATAAAGCTCGATAATCATTATAAAAAAATCAATAACCAGTGTACTATGTCAACTATCCTGCCTATGAGCAACGACGTATCCTTGATACCAGTGTTTCGTGGAGGGGGTGAAAATACATAGAATCCCATCCTGGAGCAGAACTATAAAAACTTAAACTTAACAACCCATAACAGCTCAAGTTCACGTAGCGGCTGATTTCTCATCCCTAATTGGAAATCAAAGCTTGAATAGCGGTCAGTATTTGGCTGACTGAATTACGAACTCGTAACTATTTCTGATAATACTGCCTCAAAAAATTTCAGGGCAATCTTTCAGGAAGAAATTAGAAGATAACGAATCGGTGCAATCTAAAGATCAATAATCATTATATAGCAGCAATAACCAGTGTACTATGTCAGCTATCCTGCCTATGAGCAACGACGTATCCTTGATACCAGGGTTTCGTGGAGGGGTGAAAATACAGAATATAGTTTTAATTTAGCCTCGTATTTTGAAGGGGATTAAATATACGCATTTCTTTAAAATTTAGCTTCGTACTTGGAGGGGTGAAGATATATGTCCAAAGTTTTGAATTAGGTTCTCAGTTGAAAGGGTTAAAATAAATGACTATCGTTCTAACTTAGCTTCGTATTTCAAGAGATGAGAATAAGTGACAATCGTTTTAATTTATCAATGAAAATGAAAGGGTTAAAATACCGTACTTCTATAGTATTTGATTAATATATGTAATTACTGATGTTGACATTTGTCTGAGAAGTGAATAATTTAATTTGCACGGCAATGTAAACATCTCTTGGGAGCGCTGCTGTACAACATAGCAGCCATAACACTTGTGTATAGTAAACAGCGTTTAAAAACCTACCGTCAGCGCCGGACGAATCATTCATTCAGGATCAACGCAATTCCTTCGTTGAAATGAAGAGTTCTATTTGGGTTTAGGTAAGAATAACATTGTGAATGAAAAACCAAATGTTTGGGTAACGAGCTTCCTCACTACAAATGTTTGGGGAAGTTCGACTCACCCCGTAAAAATAGCATTGTATATGAGCGATGAAATGTTTCCTTGTGAGGAGGTTGACTCGCCCGAAGGATTGGCATGGAAACTAAGAGGCCTAATAGGAAAAATATTTACTCGTTCCGTAGGAATAACACAGTGAATGAGACCAACATTTTCGGTAAAGGCAATGAAGAGGGTTGACTAAGCCGTAGGAATAGCATTGCGATAGAGACCAATTGTTGTAAAAGACCAGAGAAGTGTTGTCTCCTCCGTAGGAATAACACTTAGAATGAAACGAAAAATTTCGGTACGAACAATTGAGAGGATTAACTTGCCCCGTAGTAATAGCATTGCAAGCGAGTAACTGAAGTTTTGAGCATGAGAAATGGAGCGGATTGACTCGCCTCGTAGGAATAACGCTAGGTGTTAGCAGAAGACCGAGTGAGTAGGAATCGCGCAATAATCAGGCAAGTAGGAGGCTACAACTGCCAGGAATTCGCTGAGTCAGCGCGACTGTGGGATAAGTCGAGCTGCGCTCTGATTGGTCAGAAGGCAGTCACGCGCTGACCAATAGCAGCACTTGTGTCACGACGCACACGGTGAAGACACTTGTGCCACGACGCACACGGTGAAGACACATGTGCCACGACGCACACGGTGAAGACACTTGTGTCACGACGCACACGGTGAAGACACTTGCGCCACGACGCACACGGTGAAGACACTTGTGCCACGGCGCACACTGTAAAGACACTTGTGTCTCGATGTTCTCGTAGTCCCGAAACGTAACATCAACACAGTTTTGTCTGTCTCTTATACACATCTAGATGNAATTTGTGTTGTGGAGTTGCGTGCACAACACAACACCCAGGCTGCCGCTGTTGATGTTGTTGTGCCGTCACGCAGCGGCGGTGGTGGGGCTACTTCCTGTCGCGTCCCTTGCCTCCTTCCCATAATTGTAGCTCCCACCCTTACTCCCCTCCCCATTTCTGTCCTTATTCAATACCTCACTGTTCTATATATACATATACATGAGTCTTCCCTCTTTTCTTTCCCTCACTGTTTCCTCTCACCATCCACGCACTCTCCTCTACATCACTTTCATCCCCAATTTTCTTCCTCGTCATATCTACGACACTCCCTCTCCTCTCTTCCAGCTCTTTTCTCCCTCTCTTCTCTCGACCCCCCACTCATCCCCGCCCCCAACACTCTCATCCCTCCCCCCAAACGGGGGTCATTAAGGGAAATGAGGATGAGGGCGCTCAGTTTTTCTGCCACCGCTGGGCGGCTTTTCCCTCTCGACGATTTCGGGATTTTCTGGACCGAACTGCAGCGCCTGGGCACCTGGACCTGGTGGGGCCTGCAGTTGGCGGAGCCTTCAGTTGGTGGGGCCTGCAGTTGGCGGAGCCTTCAGTTGGTGGGGATTGGCGGGGCCTGCAGTTAGTGCTTGGTGGGGCCTGCAGTTAGTGCTTGGCGGGGCCTGCAGTTGGTGGGGCCTGCAGTTACTGCTTGGTGGGGCCTGCAGTTGGCGGAGCCTTCAGTTGGTGGGGCCTGCAGTTAGCGGGGCCTGCAGTTGGCGGGGCCTGCAGTTAGCGGGGCGGGCCTGCAGTTGGTGGGGCCTGTATTTGTAAGGGTGTGGAGGGTGAGGGGAGTGTGTTGTGTTCACGTGATAATGGTTCATGTTTGGTGTGATTAGTTCGTGCTCTTGAGGACAACAGAGCACAAGGCTCGCTTTCTAGTTGTAAACAGCATTCAACTGTTCATTTGAAGAGCATTCAACAGTTCATTTTATAGAGGAGAACAGCACACAGCTATGGAGCGCTGGCTTGAGAGCTCTTATGTATAAAAATCAAGTTATGTTGGTGGGGAGAAGCTTGCATCAAACATCGGCTCCAGCCAGCAGACTAGCAAACAAATATTCTCGGCAACAAACACCAGCAAACGAATATTCTCGGCCACAAATACAAGCAAACAAATATTCTCGGCAAGAAACACCAGCAAAAAAATATTCTCGGCAGCAAACGAATATTCTCGGCAAAAAACACCAGCAAAAAAATATTCTCGGCAACAAACACCAGCAAACAAATATTCTCAGCAACAAACACAAGCAAATAAATATTGTCGCGAACAAACACCAGCAAAAGAATATTTTCGGCAAAAAACACCAGCGAACGAATATTCTCGGCAAGAAACACCAGCGAACAAATATTCTCGGGAGGAAACACAAGCTAGCGAATGCTCTCGGCATGATACCCTAGAAAACAAAAATTCTCGGTAGAAAACAATAACAGCTGAATATTCCCGGCAGGAAACAAATTAATATTTTTAGACGCCGGCACAGCAAAACGTCTGAAAAACTCGGCCTAACAAGAAATTCCAGTCCACGCGGACGTAAAAAATGGAGGGAAAAGTCCACTTTTGACGCTTAGGCCTCTTGAAATGAGGCTGTGAAATGCAGGGACATACATGAAGCTCAGTGTTACGCGCGTTGTTTTAACTGATGAACAGCGGGATAAACTGGCTGCTTCGGACGGTTGGAACGGGGGTTGGGTTGGAACAGACGTTGGGTTGGAAGAAATTGAGTTTTAGCAGAGGTTGAATTTGATGTAAGATTGGGTTGTAAAGGCAGTAAACCTGAGAATGTGATGTGAGCGTCATCTTTGATGACGAGCGAGTGGCTCACTCTGGGCGCGTCTGCATTTTTCGATGTCATTCTGGGGGTAGCGGCACTCGAGGGCCGTCGTGGGCCCTAGTGTTGTGTCAGATGAATTAACACCGCCAACAGAAACACCATGTAGCAAATCATAGGTGAGGAGAAATAGCAGACTGACTGTGGTGCGTGGAGGCGTGTGTGGCGTGTGGAGGCGTGTGTGGTTGTGTGGAGACGTGTGTGGTGTGAGAGAGAATGTGAGGTGAGGAGGAATAGCAGACTGTGTGTGGGGACATGTGTGCATGTGTGTGACTGACACACTGATGTCAAGCTTATATCGAGGCTCTTGACGCACCGCAATGTCATCCTTGATGAGCACCGTCTTTGCAGCTCCAACACTTAGGTGTCAGCAGCATACTTTAGTTTAGTATTCATGCCAAATGAAGCTCTGTTACCACGGCTTCAACAGCAGCCTTTGACTTGATATTCATGCCACATAAGTCACTTTGCACTCGGCAAACGTCCTCAAACAATTTCTCGGCTCGCTGGACTCAGCAAGGCAATAACTTGGCCCGGGAGCACATTGTTCACCCGATTTGCATCACACACACAGCGAGCTCCTGGGATCATTAAACCCAAAGTTCGTGTCGAGAGCGCAATTCTCGTGGAAGTCGGCAATGCGGGAGGCAGTGAACGCCGAGCTGGGACCATCAAAAGGCTAAAGCAATCGAGAGCTTTGCGGTATCAACGTAGAAACGAACGGTCTAAGTGACAACGAATACATCAACTTCGCGATTTAATGCAGCATAAATTTAAACTTCGAATATGTTATTATCGTGAATGCTAATGCAACATTTGAAGAATTTTTTAAAGAAGGACATTTCGCTCGTGATGATATAATTTTAATATAGAAGACCTTTTAGACCTTTTCTAGGACGGGCCTGTAATTCGTGAATTCATAAATTTGAGATATTAGCACACCTTAATGGTAGCTAATATCCTCGGAAATATGACACTAATGATACAAGAAGTAATTGTTTGGGCATTTCTTGGCACGGAAGTAGGATCTGATAGGAGCCTCTCTCCCCCAGCGTTGCAGGGCCATCGCTCAGCGTCCGCCGTGGGTAACAACTCATTTCTCTGCGTCAAACGAGAAAAATTCCAGCCTGTGCGGCCTAAACGGCCTTGACCTACGCGGCCTAAACAGCCCCAACCTACACGATCTAAATGACACTGACCTACACGACACATACGATCTCGACCTACACGACCCATACGATCTCGACCTACACGACTCATACGATCTCGACATACACGACCCATTCGATCTCGACCTACACGACTCATACGATCTCGACCTACACGACCCATACGATCTCGACATACACGACCCATTCGATCTCGACCTACACGACTCATACGACCCCAACCTACACGACCCAAAAGGTGTCGAAGGCTGGCCTGCGCGGCCTAAACTACCCTGACCTACGTGAACGACACATCCTGCAAGACAAACGCAGCCTTCTTGGTCTGTATTAATTAACCTATACAGACAAGACGGTCTGCATCACACAAACGGTCTATACAAGTCTGTGACTAACGCGGCCTACACTTCATCCCGTTCACAACACGCTCACCACCATACGCACGTGCTCACGCACCACACACGCGCTCACGCACCTCACACGCGCGCTCACGCACCACACACGCGCGCTCCCGCACCACACACGCGCTCACGCACCTCACACGCGCGTTCACGCACCTCACACGCGCGCTCACGCACCACACACACGCGCTCACGCACCACACACGCGCGCTCACGCACCATACCCGCGTGCTCACGCACCACACACACGCGCTCACGCACCACACACGCGCGCTCACGCACCACACACGCGCGCACGCACCACACACACGCGCTCACGCACCACACACACGCGCTCACGCACCACACACACGTGCTCACGCACCACACACGCGCNAATTTTTTGTTGCAGAAAGTCATAGCCTCACTGTTGAGTCATGGGCATGACATCACTCACAACCTCTGCACCTGTCTCTTATACACATCTAGATGTGTATAAGAGACAGCCTCACAACCGTACCTCCTCACAACCGCACCTCCTCACAACCGTACCTCCTCACAATCGCACCTCCTCACAACCGCACCTCCTCACAACCGCACCTCCTCACAACCGTACCTCCCCACAATCGTACCTCCTCCTAACCGTACCTCCCCACAGCCAATCAGGAGGGGGGCATGTAGGAGGCAGGCAGAGGCAGAGGTGAGGCTGATATGAGGCAGTGCTGGTGGGGGTTTCAGATAGCAGCGATAAGACTAGGCCTGAGCCACGCTACTTCTCGTCCCTGCTTCACGGCACAGCGTTTTTCTGGGGACGTTTTCACAAACCTCGACATGCCACAAACCCAATCATGCCAGGCAATTGATACACAAACTTTTTGTGGGGGGAATCGTGTATTTTCAACAGTATCTACGATTTTATAGTGCTTTTTGATTTATATTTCAAATATATATAATATTCTAGTATAATATAACTCACTAAGTGAAATTAAAAGAAATCATCAGTAAGTTACTTAAGCAAATTATAGAATAAATAATATGAACAATTGAAAGTGTTTGATCAAATAACATTTTATGCTCATGCATTTCAACTCTAGCTCCAATGGTTTCCTATTTTATAAAAAAATTCCTGAGAAAAGATAGAGCAGCACTATGGCACAAGCATTGAACTGGGTTCTATGTCCACCCTCGTTAATCAGTATTAACTTCAGTGCTACCTACTTCGGGTAGTGAAAACGAAGTTATTGTATGAATGTATGTATGATGGCAGCAGAGTGTTAGATGTGAGGGCATGGTCGCTGGGTTTAAGAGGACAAACATAAAAGAATGACGGAAAACATGAATGTTATGTTCGAGTGTGAAGAAAACCGTGGAGCCTCTGAAGTAGGAATGTGGAGTGTGTATGAGGGAAGAAAACAACTAGTGACGGAGGTTCACAATAATGGGGGAGAGGATGAGTATAATGGCGGGGGGTGAGAGTGAAGAAGTGAGGAGTAAATTGCAATGATTGAGGGTTTGTTAGAGGAAGCAGCTGTGTTTGCGATTGACAGGACAAAATTATACTTGGCGAGCGTGTGGAGACTTTGAAAGGCATGATGCCGATGGCAAGAATGAAGTCTTGATGATCAGTGAAATAAAAATTAAACAAAAATGTAGATATAAAAACACTCGCAATAACACTCGAACGACAAGTGTTTATCTGCCCTTTGTTTCGTTTCTGGTTAACGATGTATATATTATGCATATGTTCATTTTTTCATTCATTCTTTTAGTTTTATTGGATTAAATTTAGTAGACACTTAAAATGACACTTATATGACGTATACACAAATGCGTTGTCACACGCATACACCACGCACGTCACACGCACACACCACGCAAGTCACATGTACAGTTGTACACACGTCACACGCACGGCACACGCACAAACGCCACTCGCATCACAAACATTGACATCAAATACGTAGCACAGACACACACCACGCACGCCACACGCACACATGTCACCACAGCTGGAGCAAAATGAACCTCGATCTCCAGTTCGTCATAACTACATAGAGATGATCCAGCAGCTGTGCAGGAATAACCTGCCCTGACACAGCTCCCACCGTCCTGGTCTAACGCCTTGGTCGCAGGATAGAAGGATTGTGCTTAGTGTACCAAGACTGATCAGGGTGTATGTGTGAAGGTGGGTGTATATGTGTGTGCGTAGGTGTATATGTGTGTGCGTAGGTGTATATGTGTGTGCGCGGATGTATACAAGTGTATGTACGGGACACATGGATGAACATGACATGTGTAACATGACATGACATGGATGAACATGACGAAAATCACAGGTGTGGATTAGTAATGAAATATTTTCATTTATTTTCATTTCTCAGTTACACCAGGAGCTTTCCCTATACTTTTGTAACTGCCAGTTTCCCGCTAGATTAAACATTTTTTAACTAATTGTAACTAAAACAGCCAGGACCTCAAATTTATCCGAAATACGTGACTATCCCTTCTAAATCTACTGATATTCTTGATCTAGCAAGTGGCATAACTGGCCTGGATCGATACTAGACATGTGAACCACCATTCCCAGAAATCCATTCTATTATCGTGTCACCACCCTGTCGTGTAACAGACCTTTGCATCGTCACAGTCCTTATAACCATTGTAATAAGAATTGAATGGTTTTATTTAATCACCATTATTATTTAAATAGTATAGCCAGCATTTAAGCTATATCGCGAAAACTCCGCCATCTGGGGAATTTGTCGTTATTATCACACTGGTCTTAGTCATGTTACGCTTAAAATATATCGGCGATGAATGAATTAAAAGATTACTAAGTTACTCCGTAGCAAGGGATGGAGTGATTGTCAATAGCAAAAATAAATTTAACTCAGTAGTACTAACTGCATGGAGTGACAGAGAGCGCATTCCTCGTCGACGAAAACGTGAAGTCACGGACGGACAGATAGATAGACGGACATGAGCACAATAGCTCCTTTTTTTCCATAAATGAGAAAATGCGCAAAAAAGTTGCCTGAAGCAATCGTGAAGATCAAACCGCGTTGTTCACATCGCATGCCGCAATCGGTATATATAAATATATATATTACTTAAAACCATTCTTACCATCAATATGATTCTGTATCATGTTGTCCAAATAAAATTCATAACCTACCATAACCTACATCGCCAACGGTCAATAAGTAAATTACAGCACAAGGACATGTTGCTTGTCCGAACACCTTAAACTGTTGATAGTTTCTTAGACCTTCATGTCTTTATAAAGCTTTCACAGATCAATTTTACTCATTCGAAAATATACACGCTAAATTTTACCCTTTCGAAAAATATAAATATATCTAAGCTACATTCAATGCCGGCAGGTTACTAGCATGCCAAGTTTAATCAAATTGCATAGAGGCTTTCAGATTCAGCTTACATGGAGTAGATTCAGCTTGAATTTATAGTATATCCGACCGGCTTATTTTTATTATGCATTCAGTTTGTGTGAGTACGTATGTTCATCAGGTATGACGCGTAAATTCAAGCCACACCGACTGGTTCTGAAGGCTACCTAACTGAAGCAGCTCTGTCCATCGACGACTCGGTAACGGCCGTATCAGCCACTATCTCCGGCGTCTGCTTTGTCTTGCGCGTTATCTTGATGACTCAGCCGCCAGTACAGGGCTGAAGATAAGAAAACCGCTCACCACACACGCAGCTCTAGAGCAAACCAACTCCATCAATCCCGCATCATACACGCAGCCCTCGGAAAACCAAGTCCATCACCTCTCATCACACATGTAGCCCTCGCAAAACCAAGTCCATCACCCCTCACCACACACACAGCCCTACAGCAAACACACTCCATCACCTCTCATCACACATGCAGCCATAGGGAAACCAACTCCATCATCTCTCACCACACACTCAGCCCTCGGCCGAGCCTCTGCACTCATGACACCCCATTGTCGCTCACCACACACACAGCCTAATGTGATGAGAGTTGTATGACGAAGGTATGAAAAATTCAGAACAATTCATCACCCCAGGCCCCCTCCTCCCAGCCAGCTGCGCCACGTGCGCAGGTTCCTGTCTGGCCACACCTGCCGCGTATAGCTTAGAACTTCCTATAACAAGAATCTATATTAGCGCCCGCACTGTTCCCTCGCTCAGCGCCCGCACTGTTCCCCTCGCTCAGCGCCCGCGCTGTTCCCTCGCTCAGCGCCCGCACTGTTCCCTCGCTCAGTGCTGTTAGCCCCTGACACGCCCAATGCCGCTGCTAACCCAACAGTCCGCGGCTCCCCAATTCCGCTGAGCTCTCGGCAACGCAGGAAGCCTAAGTTCGGCCGCGGCACAAGGGAAAAAATTAATAATCGCGGCAACGAGCACAACAAAGACAACAAGCACAACAGACAACAGCCACAACGAAGACAACAAGTACAACAGACAACCAGCACAACGAAGACAACAAACACAACGAAGACAACAAGCACAACGAAGACAACAAACACAACAAGCACTCTAAAGACAACAAGCAGAACAAAGCCAACAAGCACAACGAGGACAACAACAACGCGTCGCTTGTCCGCACACCAATAAGCAAAAAACCGCGGACTGCGGCCGTAATGAACGGCTTCCGAGCGCCATCAAAAATACGAGAAAAAAATGCTCGAGCATCGGGCGTTGTGCCGCGGTCGTAAGTTGTGTTGTGGTCGTAAGTTGTGTTGTGGTCGTAAGTTGTGTTGGGGTCGTAAGTTGTGTTGTGGTCGTAAGTTGTGTTGTGGTCGTAAGTTGTGTTGTGGTCGTAAGTTGTGCTGTGGTCGTACGTTGTGCTGTGGTCGTAAGTTGTGCTGTGGTCGTAAGTTGTGCTGTGGTCGTACGTTGTGCTGTGGTCGTACGTTGTGCTGTGGTCGTACGTTGTGCTGTGGTCGTACGTTGTGCTGTGGTCGTAAATTGTACAATGGTCGTCAGTTGTAAAATGGTTCTAAGTTGTAAAATGGGTGTAAGTTGTAAAATGGGTGTAAGTTGTAAAATGGTCGTAAGTTGTAAAATGGTCGTAAGTTGTAAAATGGTCGTAAGTTGTAAAATGGTCGTAAGTTGTAAAACAGGTTAAGTTCTAAAATGGGTGTAAGTTGTAAAATGGTCGTAAGTTGTAATAAGAGTGTAAGGTTGTACAATGGTCGTAGGTTGTACAATGGTTGTATAGGTTGTAAAATGGGTGTAAATTATACAATAGTCGTAAATTGTGCAATGGTCATACGTTCCACCCTCCACCCAGCAGTTCACATGAACTGAACCCAAGTGAACGGATGTGTCTGGTTTACAGCACCATAAATGTTCCTTCGTACCGGCCAGCCGTGACACTTAAATAACTCAAGCTGTCCTGAGCAGCATTTCAACCGGAACAGCATTGAGATTTCAAACCAAACCAGCCAATAAGAGCATGGGAACAGGATTTATGGCCATCGTTGTAATCAAATTGTAAATCAAAGTGATAGCTTCCAGTCACCCGCCACTTGAAGGCGAAGTGGTAGTCTTATAACTGACTAGAGTCTAGAGCCTCTGTTTCCATCAGTAGCGTTGCAGCAAATAGGTAGTTACAGGTTATCCTAATTCCTAATTTAGTCGAGTTGTAGCGATGTTCGTACCTCAGGGACGACCGTAAATGTCCAGTAGAACATCTTCATCAGTTAATTAATTACGCGTCTGTCGGTTTACTACTATTGTAATTTTTGGCTGATAGAGTCTAGACTTTGCCAATATACAGAAGATGGAGGCTTCCTGTCAGCGTGGGCATCGCTAACTTTCGAGTTGGTGCACGATAAGTGGAGATGGAGTGAGTAATGTTAGGTAAATCGGCCGGTGGGCATTGTCAGCTCGCGTTAAATATTTACCGTAGATCATAACTTAACACAAAAGCTTTGATAATTGTCCACGAAAAAGTAAGATACTCACAAGAGGAAAAAGAGGCGGCAGGGCAGACGAGAAGTTGCAGGTAGTAGTAGTTCCCCCACAGCAGCTGGCCTACAACCTCTGCACTGGTCACGCTGGCTTCACTACAAACCACTTCTATATACTTTATTCCTAATAAACCTTTTTCATCACGCGTCAAAATAAGCACGTTGTTAACATTTTGACAAAGCTAGACACACCATTACAACATAACGACTTCTGATCTGCACTTAAAACTAGAGATTTAGCGCCTGGAGAGCCACGCTATTCACCGGTCAAGCAGCGTCGCCAAACCTCCCACCTTTACTGCTCGAGAAACACTGAGTCTGAGCTCAGTGAGCTGTAACGGAACGGGACGCACTGGGGGAATAATTAGTGAAGAGTTACCCTAAATGCCAGCGAAATTAGAAAAATTTTGTCACTTTCACAACGATTGCTGTTTTTCTATCAATTTTTTTGCAATAAGTTGTATGGTTTTATTATAAGTAAAATTAGGATTGAACCAAACCAAACCGACAACAGTTTTAAGATAACGAGTTACGCTCAGCGCAAGACGATCTGCCACTGGACAGAGTGCTTGAACTATTTATAATCAATTATTCGATTGTTACGTTTTCAACAAGTTACAAAAAATAAAAATATACTACTTTATTTTAAATTTATTAAATGTCTTTTTCATCTCTTCAGTATGAGCTATTGACCCATATTACCTTATTTATGGCTAAAATTTCCACAGTTGAATTGTTTCATATATTCTTAAAATTATCATAACAATTATTTCATTTCAATTTAATTAGATTTGTGAAAAATGAATCATTGTGAAATGACGCATTATTGCTCAGGATCCAAAATTTGTGCAATACTAGGATCCTGTTTATCGAAAATCACGGTAAAAAATAAATTAATTCGAGGAAAGTTCTTGTCTTGACTCCCATATTACTTGCAACAAAATGTGCTCCCATTCGACTTTTGAACTCTCATTTGTCTAAAATGGTAAAAGTATTTTCATTCGTTTAGAAATTTAAGTAGTGCACCAAATTCAAAATTCAATCCCACCATTTGTAACCAGGTTTAAGTTCCTATATTCTTCTACTAAGAACGTAGCGCGAGTTGCAGGCAATATCCCGACACGATAAGTATCCTGGATACGCGCCCCATCCCGACACGATATGTAGCCTGGATACGCGTCCCTCCAGCCCTTATTTTCGCATGCTGATGCGTCAGGCTTCAAACACACACGAACTTTGACAACCCCAAAAGTAATAGAATAATTTGAATATTAATCAAATAACGAGCCCCTGTGGTGATCTGGAGCCGTACTATCAAATTTAGTTTCGATTTCGTAATTCCGTACGTCGATTTCGTAATTCCGTGACGTTTTTTGGAGCGAAACCCACTAATCACAGGCGAGAAATCGGCATGTTTAAAATCGAGCTCTAATTAAGGCTAACCGTTGTTCATATTGTTGAATTTCATCGAAACTTGGTTATGCGCTGAAAAAAAATAATATTTTGATCTATCAAAAATTCTTATTTCACACGAATGGTGTGAATCATTCATTGCGAATGTGGTGAAATATCCACAATATGAAAGTATAGGTTTTGATGGAAATGCTGGAGCAATTTCCCTGTGTCGTGCCGGTGATTTTCAATTAATAAGAGACATAAATCAATTTATATTAATTTTAATTATTCAAGACAGGTCATAGAAACTACAGTGGGTAATAGACTAACATACAGTATTTGTGGTGTGAGGAAGCAATTACGACATCTGCATATACCAGACCATTTTTTGCTTATTCTTTTTAACAGATTAGTCATCTCTAATTACGCGTCGAGCTGATCCGATGTTTCCCGACTTGCCGAACCTTGCAGTTGGAATGATTCGTTACAAAACTTCATTCATTGATAGCTTCCAAACACAGCTTGCGTATCTTGTTGATGCATCGAAGTAAGAATAAAAAAACTAGTATTTATATTAACTTTTCACCTTATGGCTGTCCTCTTCACCCGCCGATTGCGTTGCAATTTTTGTTGCTACACATAAATGCAAACCTGCGCCCATCACTGAAGAAACGGGCCCGCGGCCCGGGGCTGGCAGCAGCTTTAACGTAACTTCGCTGTGGGAGCTACTGCTGCTGAGGTGACCAGAGGAACACAGTGAACAAGCCAAAGCAGTGCCGGGGGTTGGGGCACTGAGTAGAGAACACGCTAGTTCCACAGAACTCTATCCATGTCCCCCAGATTAAAAATAAAGTCCTCACCTACATGGGTTGCAGGGGTTATGAAGGGTGGTTGCAAGGGTTGTCCGTTTTTGTAAGAAATCTCAACAAGAACCCTGTAGTGAAAGTTACCCTGAAAGTCCGACAAATACCCTAACTCTGCCCCTGCGTTCAAAAAGTAGCAATTTTTCTTATCAAATCTAGCATTTTATCGTCATAACGTGCATGAAAAGGATCAATTCTGTTAAAAATCATATTCATCCAAAATGTGAGTTTTATTCAATTCCTTTGAATTTCATGCAGTGAAATTCTTCATATAAACAAAAAGATACGAGAAAGTTTCAGCCGAGTTCCTAGCTGCTAGGTTATGAGCCATGTCAAATGCGTTCAACTTCATCAAGCACATAATCACAATATAAAAAATTCTCAAATTGAACTTCGAATCACTCGTTCTTATCGTTCAAATTCCAAAAATGTTTTAATTTCGCTTTATAATAAATGCCTTTATACAATAGATTGATTAAATCTTTTATTTGATAACGTTACATCACGGCACATTATTTGTGACAGTGTGTGAACGAGCTCACCTCAATCCTGCTGATGAGTACGAGAAGGAGACAGGGTGCGGGGGTCGGGGGGAACACTGAGGGTGTTTTGGGGGTCTTGTGACGCTGAAAAGTGGGGGAGGCGAGGCATAGAAAATGCTTGGCGCCAAAAAAAATCCCCCTCTACTCCTGCAACACACACAATCCAATTAATGGAAGAAGGTTCCTCACTACAATCTCTTATTGCCAGCATTTATTCGACAAATAGACATGAATTTATAAATTGTAATTAATCTGTACATGCTGATGCCGTGCTGTGCAGTACATGCTGCTGCCGTGCTGTGCTATTGCGCTGTGCTGTTCTGCTGCTGTCTTGTTGTGCTGCTGCCGTGCATTCGTGCTGTGCTGCTGCCGTACATTCGTGCTTTGCTGTTGCGCTGTGCTGTTGTTGTGTTGTTCTGCTGCTGACGTGCTGCTGCTGTGCTGTCGTGCTGTCCTGCTTCTATGTTGGCGTGCTGTGCATACAGCAACGATGGATAACGTATACAGGGGCTATATATACTGAGACGACTCATGTATGAATGATTTTTATAGAGAATATGTGCAGCCAAATGATGTTTATGTGGGTTATTGTTTGTGGGCACAGCCTGGTGATATTATATTTTAGCCCACGATAAGATCATGTATTTTAGCCCACGGTAAGGTCCTGTATTTTTGCCCACGACAAGATAATATATTTTAGCCCACGACAAGGTCATGTATTTTAGCCCACGATGGGGTCATGTATTTTAGCCCACGATAAGGTCCTGTATTTTAGCCCACGATAAGGTTCTGTATTTTAGCACACGACAAGATCATGTATTTTAGCCCACGATAAGGTCATGTATTTTAGCCCACGATAAGGTCATGTATTTTAGCCCACGATAAGATTATGTATTTTAGCCCACGACAAGGTCATGTATTTTAGCCCACGACAAGGTCATGTATTTTAGCCCACGATAAGGTCATGTATTTTAGCTCACGACAAGGTCATGTATTTAGCCCACGATAAGATCATGTATTTTAGCCCACGATAAGGTAATGTATTTTAGCCCACGACAAGGTCGTGTATTTTAGCCCACGATAAGATCATGTATTTTAGCCCACGATAAGGTCATGTATTTTAGCCCACGACAAGGTCATGTATTTTTGCCGCCGGTAAGATCATGTATTTTAGCCCACGACAAGGTCATGT
Organism: Hyalella azteca; assembly: GCF_000764305.2. Lineage (NCBI taxonomy): Eukaryota > Metazoa > Arthropoda > Malacostraca > Amphipoda > Hyalellidae > Hyalella > Hyalella azteca. The sequence continues at coordinate 66,785 of NW_025931002.1, forward strand.
ATTTTAGCCCACGATAAGATCAATTATTTTAGCCCACGATAAGGTCACAAATCTTTATCGAGGGTTTGTGAGCGTGTGGCAACAATATTAGTATAATATAATAATAGCCATAATAATAATTGCCAACAAAGTGTTCTAGGCAGCTGAACAATTCCCATGTCAAAGTAAGTAGAGTCTAGATGGTCGAAAATCTTAGTTCAAGCTCATAACAAGCGATTGATGCGACAGTTGCTGGATCCATTTTAGAATATGTATGAAAATGTAGTATTTTTTTNAGACTAGATAAAGCTATGGAAAAATATATGTTCAGATTTGAAATGCCTAGCTCCTTATCGAACCCGGTGGAAGTCTAGTAGCTACATCAAACTATCGTCAGTCATGAAAAGATCCGGTCAAATGACACGATTTTAGATCTTCCGTGAACAAGGTACGGAAAGGAAAAGAATCGGCGACAGGCCACATCAGGCCTACGCTTCAGCGCCAAGAGCACTATGTTATGTTATTTCACCCATTGCGGACGATAGCCTGTCAACCCTCATGTTGGTGGAAAAAGTCTGCTGCGCTCTCTGAGAAGTAGCCGTAGCGTCTTGAGTCCAAAAATTATTGAGTAAAGTTAACTTGCCGATTGCGAACAGTCATTTATCAATCAACGAGTAACTTGAACTTGATAAGTTGGGCTATACTTCTATATTCACCTCGACTGTCCCGACAGCCTGAGTGCCTGACTATAAAAGCAAAGAGACCGTGCAGCCACTGCAGCGTCAGGCCGTCAGCCACCAAGCCCGACACCGCCAAGAACCCTGCTAATCATGCTGGCTTTCTCGCCGTTCCCCAGGGCCCAGGCCTCCTATGACAGTATGACCTATAGCATAGGGCACCCGCACTGGCTAGTGAGTAGCTAGTGACTACCCTATCTCCGCGTTCGCCATACGCATAAGCGAGGGCGGAAAGTGCCAAAAGGAGATGAAGACTATAATTGGATTATCATTGCTGAGTCCAGGTGTTACATAATACATAGTACATTCAAGTGTAACTGAAGTGTTCTGTACATGACTTCTTCTTCACCTTCAGCTTTTCAAGGCTGAAGTGAAGGCTTCAACCCATCATCAAATCAATCACTTCATGAGATTAGCCTAATGAGATGAGATCATGAGAAAAGACAAAGAGACAGTAGATACTATAGGCCTACTAGTATACTAGAACTAGTGTACTATTACTATTAGGCAGTAGGCTTAGCCTTACGTTTATAGCCTCTAAATCATTATCTAATGCTCTCTAAGGCTCTATACTAGATAGGTAGTAGGCTAGTCATAGACTCATAGTCCATAGATACTACTTCTACTAGTCTTAGTCTCAGACTCTCAGTTAGACTCAGTAGTGTTTCTCTGTGAGACTGAGACTCAGCCACTCAGGACACTGGCCCTGGGACAGAGACTGAGCCATTTGCCAGGCTAGTGCCAGCCAAGGTTTGAAGGTTCAAATTAATTTAAGGTAGGAACCAGTTGAAATTTGAGCATCAACTTTTGCCATTATAATTTTTATATCAATGCAATTGGCTATTGCTATAGCTGTAGCCTGTAAGCCTTTAAGCTATAAGATTTTTTTTTTTAACCTGGACTTCATCTGTTCGTGTTCATCCTTTACTTACCAAGTTACCATTCTCATTCTGAAAAATTGGCTTCAGCCTTCTGGTAGAACATAGAAGTCAATGATTATTGATCATTAAGATTTTAGTAATTGAGACAATAATGTTTCTGCATGATATAAATTTTTACTTGTTTTTATATTATGTTCTTGCCAATCTATCTCTTGACAAATAAAGAAATTGGTATATTTTCACTCCTAATTTTTATAAATTATCTGCAAAATGATGCTTTTTACTAGGAATTTTAAAAAATTCTGCCTGACAATGCTGATATACACTAGGCTAGCATGCAAAGATCTACTCTCCCATCCATAGTGGCAAAGCAGAGAGTGTTTTAGAGTATTTAGACTCTCCCTCAAGTTTATTTTTGAGTCCTATAAGTATGCCAGTGGCATTATCATACATTAGAAATTAGTTTAAATCTTAGGTAAATGAGGAAATTAAAAATGAACTGATTCTATAAAAAATCTCTGGTTTGTCACTATGCTCTCAGCTGGCAGCTGCAACTGGAACTTTATAAATATACTAGCCATAAATTCTTGTATTTTTGAGCTCAACTCTATTTATTTGTATGGTAATTTTTTTACAGGCCTAAGGTCTTGGTCATCTTTCTTTGAGCTGCAATCTGAATTACCAAATACAAATTTTTTCAAAGTTAAGGGGATAGAAGTCATGAAACTGAAAAGTGTTTCTTGTTTACTATATAGAGGCGTGTTCTGAAAATTCATTTAATGCTGGCAGAACCAGTGTCTGCCGAAGTGGAAACTGGAAAATAAGCTACCCTTGAATTGTCAAAAACATCATGAATCCAGCCAATTTCACCAGTTCTTACAGGATTTCATAATATCTTTGGTAAAAAATGAGAAGAACTGCCTGTGTTCACCCATGATTTAAAAAAAAATCCTTGTAAAATGATTATTTTTATCAGTAAATTTAAGAAAATTCTGCCCAATATTTCAAAAGAACTACATGCTCTGCACAAACGTCTTTGCAGTTTGCAGACTGTGCCAATTGATCAGATTGAGGCAGTATATCCATGAGGCAATATAACAAATTCATTTGCAAGTGAAAGAAATGCTTATGCATCTACTTTTTATGGTTACAGACTAACAGTTCAGTACTACAGATGGATGCAGATGTATGAATACTAATCATAATACCAATATTGTAATGCTGTTTGCGTAATAATACTGGTATTCTCTAATTTGCAAGGATCTTCTATCCCAGGCATGGCAGGCAATACCAAGTTAGCTGACTGGATTATTAAATACATTTGTCAGATTTGCTAGTATTATTTAAATACTTATTCTGGAAAATGGCCATTAAGCTCCAGACTCATTGCTTGTTAATCCCTTTTCTACAGGCTCATTTTGATTGCTTCTGTAAGTGTAAATATTTATGGCTTTATTGATCTGTATATTATTATGTATGGGCTGGTAAAATGAGGATATGAATCCCTAATCTCAACTCCAGTTATGTTATATAGATATTCACTGCTGAATATTATTCTTCAAAATCTAGAAAATACCAAGTAAATATATTCTAGTGATGAATGTGTCAGAATATAGCCTCAAGTGGAGCAATCATGGGAGCTCACTTGCTGCAGCATCATGCAACCTGCTGGAGGATGGAGCTTTGGTGGATGTCACTCTGGTGGCTGAAGGCCAACAATTGCAAGCACACAAGCTCATGTTGGCCTCCTCCAGTACTTACTTCAAACATATTTTCATGGTAATGGCTCTCTTACAATTTGTTTCTTGTTTTGAATTCCTAACCACACAGAGGTTGCTTGTACCATGCATATGAAAATTGACTGCAACAAAACAGACTAGAAAGGTGACCAATCTGGTCATTTTTTGTTGAGCATTCAGGGTAGGGTTAATGATCAAGCTTCATTCTGTGCCTAAACTAAACATTTGTTTGTCTGAGACCCTAAAAGCATGGATAAATAAATTTGATTATGAATAAAAATGTTTATGCCACAAAATGAAGGTACATATGTAGACAAAATTTTCTAGCACATTTATTAATAATTGATATCTAAAATTATTTTTGCCATGCATTATTTCAGTAACAGTTGCTAACATAGTTCATAGTTTTGGCCTGAGAATTTTACATAGTGGCAGTTCACTTTCAAGGATTTAAAATTGCTAGCATTACCGTATTTGCCATTAGTGTTAAAATAATCATGATCATCCATAATTTGCCTTTTCTTGCATTGAACACCATAAAAAAATATGGATTATACTTTTACATCTTCATGGTGTCATGAAAGTTTATTCAACACCTAATTTATAATATTTATTAGAATTATCCAAAATATTTCCTCATTTGCTAACATCTACTGATTTTTTTCCAGAACAACCCTTGTCAGCATCCTGTGGTAATCCTACGGGATGTGCGGGCACTGGACCTACAGTACCTGCTGCTCTTCATCTACCAGGGCCATGTCAAGCTACCTCACTTCAGCATTGCTAGTTTCATGGAGCTGGCAAAAGCTCTTGAAATAGTTGGACTGGCCCCAGACCTTCCTTCTTCAGTACAGTTTATTTCACTTGGTTTTAATATCACATTATGGCTTTTTTTCACTTACTCATTAAGACTTTCTAGTCTCTTATTGACCAATCAAGGCTTCATTGTCTCTTGTGACATCATCCATTCTTGCAGTTACTCTTTGATCAATTAGAGCATCATTGCAATTTCTCCTTTCAATTTGCTTGCTGGTCACTTGTTGAATCTATTGTGGCTTCTGCCTTCTGGCATTCGTCATGACTTCTTATTTATACCTATATTGACTGATCAAGTCTTCATTGTCACTTATTGACGTGTTAAAACCTTAGTTTTGCTTATTACTTCTTGTCACCAATGAACAAGCTAGCTTAAATATGCAACGTACTTTTTTGACCAATTGAGTGAGATCTCTTGCCATGAATTTGCTTTCTTCTGTCCCACTGCACACTTTGAGAAGATCGACCATACTTGCCTTGCACTTATAGAACAATTGATGCCATATATTGTCCTGAGTCATATTGATTTAGCTAGTTATTTATTATATTAAAATAATTATATGTTGATAAATGGAGATATGGATGACTCCATCATCAGTACATCCTACATTACTTTAGCGGCCTGAGCAACTCCTGCAATGCTATGCAGGAAAATAACAGCAGTCATGTTGCATAAACACTTCCCCATCATGTGAGCAGCATGTGAATGTAAATTTAGAATTGCAAGCCTGATAATGATGGCTAGATTGTCCATTGACTCTGTTGGACGGAATTATTTACAGAGAAGCAGCCCCGTAAGGAAGAGGAAGCGCTGTGTTGAAGATGATACTGCTCATGACTGCCCCTCTTCTCCACTTCAGCTCAAGACTGAAATACAGGTGCTGAAATTAACCCTACTAAAATTAAAATTGGATTTCTGGTGTCTATATATTCCGTTTGCATCGGTTCAGATTTCTGTCAATTCTCAGAAAATCATATAATTATTATATTACCTGTGGCTGTGTGCATTTTTTACTATCAATAACGGTGACTCATTGGATGTGTCGGTGAAGATGTTGGCATTATTGCTTTGAATGCTTCATTTCATGAAAGGAACAGCCAGATTAATGGTACAGGAAGAAATGGTTGAATTGAAGTTCCATGTCTTGAATTGAACTTGACTCTGCATCCCGTCTGCCTGTTATGGTTGTCTACAGAAACCATTCAGGGCTTGGTTTTGTGTATGAGTAAACAGCTATTCACAGCTTGTTCATTCATCGTGATTGAGATACCTACCCTGTCAAGTGGAGAAGGGACCTTGCACAGTCAGCTTAAATTTTATTTACACTTAACAATTTAGTTGCAATTTTTTATCCTGCTTTTCACCAGGTCCTGGCTCTTAATATCAAAAATAAACCGGAATATACTGCCAAGTAGATATAATGTGGAGATGTACCTAACCATTTTTGTAATGTGAACTGTGCAAGCTCAGGAGTCTACTGAATTAATTATGTAGCTATTTGAGAAAAATACAATAAAAAAGTAGCAAACAGGAAAAAAGGGCTTATGCCATCAAAACTCTCTGGGCAAATGTTTCCTATTAATGTTTAATAATAAATCTACCACTTACAGTCTACTGGATTTACTATCTAAATTTCTTGTTGTGCTGGTTCTTTTTGTGCCATTTGGGGGAAATTCTGTTAATATTTGAAATGAAATATTTTCATAATACCAAACAAAGTCTCGTTCTTTGAAATGTCTTCATAACTGTGGTTCACTCAGGACATGCTGGAGGTGCTGCTGGATACGGACGATGCTCAGGACTCTAAACTTGTCACCGACGACTGCACCACCTCTGCCAGTTATGTTAATTTGGTCCCAAAGCAACCCTCAGTGCAACAACAAAGTAACCATCAAGAACCCCAGCAAAAACAAAAGTCAGGACAACATCATATGGATCAACCACGACACAAACAACCTCAACAGAATCAGGCAGCTGGCGAAGGGGACGCGGCCGGGCCAGGCAGGCCCATCCTCCCCAAGCCCCCAGAAGACACCCTCCTGTTGGGGCAGAACCTCCGCCTCAGAATACCGTCGAGCCACCAGCCTGAGTTCCCGCTAGACCCTTCCTGTGAGCCTCATAGTTTGGTCAATGTCATTTGAAGTTTACTAAGCATGTGATTTGAAATGGTTTCACCTTACTTTGTTTCTACAATTGCTTAGATGCTTTGAAATACTTCTATTGACATTTTCAATTAATACATATGGATGTCAGGTTAATTAAGAGCGCTAGCTTAATAAGATAAATTTTTAATCTGGTTAATGATTTTCCAGGTGCTGGCGTACCGTACCCGTGCCCCTTCTGTGACAAGGCGTACATGTCGTGGGGCTTCAGGCGGCGACACATCAAAGTCTGCCACTCGACGCCAGCCCAACTGTCGTGCAAGTGGTGTGCTGGCTCACTACCCTCTACTGCCCTCTGGCAGGTACACTACCCTCTACTGCCCTCTGGCAGATACACTACCCTCTACTGCCCTCTGGCAGGTACACTACTCTCTACTGCCCTCTGGCAGGTACGCTGTTGCCCTCTGGCTGGTATATTGTGGCCCTCTGGCAGGTACGCTGTTTTCCTCTGGCAGGTATACTGTAGCCCTTCATTTCTCATTAATTTGCAATTACCGTACACTTTTATCACATTACAAGCGTGTTTGCATTGCAGGCTCACGTACAGCAGGAGCACCAGCTGCCGGCAGCGGCGGCCCAGAACGGCATCCTCATCCTGGAGGAGGCGCTGATGGTGCTGCAGTTCGCGGCGCCCACGCGTCTTCGCTCCATCATGCAGCTCCTCAGTCCCTCCACTGGGACTAAAGATCTTGAGAATCCTAAGGGAAACCAGACTAAAGATCTAGAAGATCTTAAAAGGGAACCAGCTATTCAGATTAAAGATCGTAAAGATCCTAAGAAGCAAGCTAACCACACTAAAGAAATGAAGGATTCTGATGGATCTGATAACACAAGCGACCTGTCATCCACACGCATGAAGGAAGCCAACGGAGAGGTAGTACCGATGGACGGAAAAGGTCTTAGTGTTTCGTATGTGTCTGAGAGTGAGAAGTCTTCTGTGAATCATCCCGAGAAAAATGATGTTAAGCGGCCATCTGCAATTAGCGGAGTGGATGTTCAGTGTCCAAGAAGATTCGTTGAGTCAAAAGTTCAATGTTCGTGGGAGCCCGACGAGTCTAGCCGTGAGTCTCAACTAGGACCCAGTGAATGTGTCGGTCTATGCCCATCAGAGCATGACAAAGATACTGGCCGTCGTCCATTAGAGGCTAGAGAGCCAGGTAGCCAAGAGGCATCGGAAGCTAAAAAACCACCCGAGTCTCGCCCGCGTCGAGTGCGCCCTGCGAACAAATCGCACCAGCATGTTAGGTGATGGAGTGGGGATGGCTTGGTGATGGAGTATGCATGAATTGAAAGCGCTTGATTATCAGGTATGGAGCATTATTGCGTATCTATTATTACATTATATTGCTAATTCCTTTTGATCGTTTTACTTAATCCTAATCACTTCGAGTGGGACAAAAATGTCGTGCACTTTTGATTACCTTTAATACAAGGATAATAATAAATCTGATTGACTTGCTAGATTCGCTTTGCGAACATAGAACTACAGAATTTATTGCTGAATTCGAGGTGCATGAACTTCTTCAAGCCCTACTGAGGCGATTCATCCATATTCAGGGATTAGTTTTAGATCTGGTGCAGGAGAACAAAATTGCAGAGATTCCTTCTTGACTCGCTGCTTTGATCGTGACTAGGCGTGGCTTGCTGCCTCGCGTGTGGTGCGTCGCAGGCATGGCGGAGATCAGTTGAAGGCGTTTTAGGCTCTCAAATGTTTTCGTCCGTGCTGCCTTCTTCCCTTGAGTATATGACAATGAAACTTGCTAGTGTAAGCTCTTTTTTAGCGCATTCTCTCATTTATGGAAAAAAGGCGCTACTGTGCTCGTCATGTCCGTCTGTCTGTCCGTGACTTGACGTTTTCGTCGACGAGAAAATGCGCTCTCTGTCACTCAATGCAGTGAGTACTGAGTTATATTTTTTCATTGTACTTTTACCGTTTATTTCACGCTTTCTAACTGCAATATTGGCCATAATATTGATACCGACTATTTGAAGATCAACACAGGCGGTAAATTCTGCTTTTTGATCCGGAAGCTTGCATAGGTAATTATTGGATATTATTAGACCAGAGTGCGCACTTCGGGATCGTCGCGTGGAATAATAAAGTGGGAGGTAGTATGATGGGCGGAATGGAGGGACTTGGTTTGTTAATAAGCAATTCTCAATCAAATAATCAACCTTAAACCGGAATAAAGAAGACTTAATATTAGGTTGGATAGAAAATGAACTATCATAAATGCCCGCGCAAAACACATTCTAAGACACCACCAATCGTGTAATTACTGAAGTCGAGCTCAGACTAGGCTGACAGTTCGTCAGGGCTGAAAACCACGCTTAGTGTTATTATTTGGAGAACAAAGTGTAGGTCGAAAATGTAATGTGCTTTTATCAATATTCTCATAATTATGAAGCAAAAATCGCTTAAATATGACCTCTGTATTGTAACACTTATCTCTTCAGTATAGGTGTTCGATAACTTGTAGGTTACCATGACGACGACGGTAGAGTTCTCACAACAGTGTCGTGTTATCAGATGTTCAGTGTTCATTTAGTGGTAGTTGGGCGAGAGTGAGAGCTACGAGCAAGTAATTACTATTTTAAAGATACAATAGTAAATAATCATGTCTGTTAACAATTCGAGTGCAGCTTATTGCGACTCATAAACTTCAAATTATTTTTATTTTATCTGGCGTTGGTGGTACTTGAAGATCGGAAGCGTGTATTCCATATCAGTAAAAATCAGAATCTCTTTGGTGCAATTCAAATTAATCGGCACAGTTTATACTGCCATTTACTCGTTTACTCGAAGAAAATGTATCCAGTTTCTGACAGACTCCTGCCCTGAGAGGTCAACCCTCAGCGTAAAATATTCAGTGACTCCAGTGAGCGCGGCAGCGAAGTATGAGGTACCTGCTACCTCGCACCCTCAGACGTTAGGTGCTACCCTCGTACTCTCAGCTAACGTTTGAGGGTACGAATAGTACCTAACGTCTGATAGTTAATAGGGTTATAGCTATATATATATAGGGTTAAAGCTATAACCCTATTAACCATCAGACGTTGGGTACTATTCGTACCCTCAAACGTTAGCTGCTTTCCTCGTACCCTCAGACGTTAGCTGCTACCTTTTTGCCCTCAGACGTTAGGCATTCTGCGTACCCTCAAACGTTAGCTGTTACCATCGTTCCCTCAGACTTTAGTAGCTCTGCGTACCCTCAGATGTTTGGAACTTGTACTCATTAGAAGTTAGGTACTTATCGTCTCTCGTGCTCATGGAAGTGCGCCGAAAGTTGAGACATGGAAACGAAAAAGTTACGCGTTTCGTTTATAGTTCAGCTTTTATTTAGAAACAGGACGCAAGCACTCACTAGATAGTTAGGCCAGTTATTATTCCTTAGTTTGAGGCTACGTGCAAAGTTTATATCTATAAACAGGACGCAAGCACTCACTAGACAGTTAGGCCAGTTATTATCCTTTCGTTTGAGGATACGTGCAAAGTTTATTTTTTATTTAGAAACATCACGCATTCGCTCAATAGATAGTAATTAGCATTGTCATTATTTTTTCGTTTGAGGCTATATGCAAAGTTTATTTTTATTAGGAACCTAAACGCAAGTACTCACTAGATAGATAGACCAGCAAAGCGCAGCCCGCGGCCGCTGGTCCCAAGCGCCTCGGCCGAGCATGTCCCTCCTGAGGCGGCCTGCGTACGACGACATCCACGGGTTCGTAGAGCGCGTCGAAGACGTCCTGCTGAGCGAGAGTTCCTGGTCCACCAGCGACTCTGAGTGCTCCGGCTGCCTGCACCTCAGCAAGGAGAGTGTTGCTGATCCTCTGCTACAAGGGCACTGCCCTCCTCCAGGCGTCACGGAGCAGACCCCGCTGTGAGTTTAAGGGGTCGCGCTGCGAGTTTCAGGGGTCGCGCTGTGAGTTTCAGGAGTCGCGCTGTGAGTTTCAGTGGTCGCGTTGTGAGTTTCAGGAGTCGCGCTGTGAGTTTCAGTGGTCGCGTTGTGAGTTTCAGGAGAAGCGCTGTGAGTTTCAGTGGTCGCGTTGTGAGTTTCAGGGGTCGCGCTGCGAGTTTCAGGGGTCGCGTTGTGAGTTTCAGGAGAAGCGCTGTGAGTTTCAGTGGTCGCGTTGTGAGTTTCAGGGGTCGCGCTGTGAGTTTCAGGGGTCTTGCTGTGAGTTTCAGGAGTGGCGCTGTGAGTTTCAGGATTGAGTGCTCGGTATGTGTTATTGTTATATTATTGGTATGTGTTATTGGGCAGCAAATATGCATTAAAAATGAGTCCCATGAAAATTATTGATGGTGTGACAGCTCTTTGATCGCATTGTGCGTGAGAAACATTGGACCGATAAATATTGCAATATTACGAACCTTATCCCATGCCCTCAAGCCCATGCCCACACCGCCATACCCCCAGCCCCACGCCCCACGCCCTAAGCCCCGTGCACCCAGCCTTATCCCCCTGCCCTCGTGCCCGCAGCCTAATGTCCCCAGAAGCCAACCCCATGCTCCTAGCCCCACCCAGAGCTGTGAGGAAGTCCTCATAATAACGGCTGTTGTTCATCCCCCAGAGTGGAGCCCCCAACGACGCCCCCTACCGCCTCCCGACCCAGGAAAAACTCGAGGCTCTCTGTCGCAGGTGAGGGAAATGAGAGCAGCTATTGTAAGAGTGAGGGAAGGTATTGTAAAAGTGAGGGCAGCTATTGTAAAAGTGAGGGAGGCAATTTTAAGAGTGAGGGTAGCTATTTCAAAAGTGTAAAGGCTATTGTACCAATGAGGGCGGCTATTGTACCAGAGCGGGCGCCTTTTGTATTAGAGCGGACAACTATTGTACCAGAGGCTACTGTAACGGAGCGGGCAACTATTGTACCAGAGAGGGCTGTTCTTTTATCAATGTTTAACATTATACAATGGCAGAGTTAATTGAGTCTGTCTTCAAAGCATCGAATTTAAGTGCATTGAAGGTTTATTTTGTGTTTTTCATGGCCTAAAAATGCGCAAGTTAATTGGTTATTCGTAATCTAGTCATGATCCCTTTGCTAATGCACCCCTTTGCCATGCAGCCCTTTTTAGCGCATTTTCTCATTTATGGAAAAAAGGCGCTTTTTTGCTCGTCATGTCCGTTTGTCTGTCTGTCCGTCCGTCTGTCCGTCCGTCCGTGACCACGTTTTCGTCGAAGAGAAAATGCGCTCTCTGTCACTCACTGCAGTGAGTATTGAGTTATATTTTTAAACCTACCTCCTTTCCGTGCTGTCCTATTTTAACCTACTTATTTTCCATGCAGCCCTTTTGTATAACCTACCGTTATTCCATGCAGCCCTTTTGTATGAACTACATCTTTTCCATGCTGTACTATTTTCTGTTCTATGTTCACCACAAAATTGAGAGTTGTTAGCACGCAGCAAAGTATCCCCGTGTTGAGCTACCTAGCCCCGATACTGACGCGGCATCTTCTCATTCCCCTCACGCTCCCCACCCACGATATAGGGCTCGCCTGGAAGAGGTTGTCAGGCGCAGGCCCCAAGAAGCCCTCAGACCTGCCCTCGCCTGCTGCAGCCTGCCTCTCCTCGCCTGCAACAGCCTGCCCTCTCTCGCCTGTAACATCCTGCCCTCTCTCGCCTGCGGCAGCCTGCCCCTCTCGCCCTCAGCACCTGTGAGGACCTCTTTCGTATGTTCTCTTTCTTCCTCATTCACCATTTGTGCGCTTTACTAATGCTGTTGTAGAGGTTTTTAATGCTTAAGGTATAATATTTAAGTTAATTTCATTGTATTTATGCGTAGTGTGATTAGTATTGAAATGATTATATGTGATATTAGTGGCAGTGGTGGTGGTGGTATAAATGTAGGTGGTATAAATGTAGGTGGTATTAGTGGTAGCGTGTCCAACCACGAGGAACAGGTCCAGGACATTAAGGATCCCATAAGGTCTTAAGGCACTTGAGGTCTGGGCGGTTATTAGAAATTTGAGGACATTGAGGTCATTACGGATATCAAGGATAGTAAGGACATTAAGGAAATTGGTAATATTAATGACATCAAAGGTTTTGAGGACATTTAAGATGTTAAGGACATTATAAGAACATTAAAGGCAGAAAGGAAATTAATGACATTAAGGGAATTAAGTGATATATAGGATATTATGGAAATGAAAGGTTTTGAGGACATTTAAGATTTTAAAGACTTTAAGAACATTAAGGGAAGAAATGAAATTAAGTACATTAAGTGAATCAATTATATCAAGGATATTAAGGAGATTAAGCGAACTAAGGATATTGAGGATGTTAAGGACATAAAGGGAAATAAAGAAATTAAGGACATTAAGGGAACTAAGTATATTGAGGATGTTAAGGACATACAGGATGCTAAGGTCCCCCCAGGGGCGCGATGCTGCGGCAGCGCGACGTGCTGGCCGCTGGGGCGCAGCCGTGGCACAGGAACATCTGCGCCTCCAGCGGCCGTCGCTTCGCTTACGCCGCCACACTCGTCATCTACGTGTACGAGGTGTGTGGCGTGTACGAGGTGTGTGGCGTGTACGAGGTGTGTGGCGTGTACGAGGTGTGTGGCGTGTACGAGGTGTGTGGTGTGTTTCGAACTTGGTTAATGAGAAATAATTGACTCATCAACATTTGAGGCATAGAAGAACAAAGACATAATTATTCAAATTTTATTTAGACATTGCATTTCCAGCCGAGTAATATAAATAAAATAACAGTTCGCACCTAATAGTTCTATGCGTAAATAAACATGACTCCTGCAGGAGGCTGCTGGCGGGTGGCAGCTGTGCTCGGTGCTGGCTGACCACCGCAAGACCATCACCTCTCTCGCCTGGCACCCTCGCCTCACTGACCTCCTCGCCAGGTACACGGCCCTTATATAGCCTCTCGGTACCCTCGCTGCCTGAACTGCTGGCAGGTGCCCTGCTAGCGGGTCAGGCGAGGTTACTAATAACACGTCACTAACACGTATCCAAGATGTCACTAACACGTCATTACTAGCATGTCACCAACATGGTCACTAACACGTTATAGCGGCAACTCGCCACTAACACGTCACTAACACCTCACTAAATCGTCGCTATCATGTCACTAACACGTCACTAACACGTCACGTGCAGTTCGTCGCAGGACCAGACGGTGTGCGTGTGGAGCGTGACGACGCAGGCTGTGCTGCACGTCATCAGCCTCTGCCGCGTGCCCGTCCTCGTCGCCTGGTGCTGCATCGTCCCTAACACGTGCGTTAATTTTGATCAGCCGTGGTTAGCATTGATTATGATCAGCCGTGGTTAGCATTGATTATGATCATATTTGATTAGCATTGATTAGCATTATGATTAGCATGATTAGCATTATGATCATCTTTGATTGGTATTAGGTATGATGAACCGTGATTAGCATGGATTATGATCGTCTCTGATTGGTATTAAGTATGATCATCCACGATTAGCATTGATTAGGATCATCTTCGATTGGTATTTAGTATGATCATCCACGATTATTATAACTTACGGCAAAAATATATAAATATACCATAAATTATGGTGTGAATATGAATAATATAAATTAATTATTTTAAATCATGACTTGAGTTAAATATGATCATCCATGAAAATGGCAATTTATGTCGACTGATGTCATAAACGGATGATTTTCCCATACCAATATCAGTTTTGATTACCATGGCATTGGGCTCCATCCATCCACTTCACTGAGCCCAATATAAACCCTATGTCTGAACCCCATGTAACCCTCCCAACACCAGGTTCAGAGTAACACCGTCATTAAGCCGAGAACAACACTAAGCCCCAAGCAACCACCGACACTAAGCCCCAAGCAACCCCAACAAGCCCCAAGCAGCTCTTAAAGTAAGTTCCATGCAATCATAACATGAAGGCCCACGTAACTCCAACACTAAAACTCACTCAGCCACAAGGCCGGCGTGGCCCTCTACCGCTGGCACCCCAACCAACCTCAAAACTTAGCCCCACTCAGCCCTAACAACAAGCCCCACGCAGCCCCAACACTTAGCAGCCCCAACAAGCCCCACGCAGCCCCAACACTGCTGAGCCCCAACAGGGCTGAGGTGTCGCTAAGCACGGCCGTGGGTCCGGTACAAGTGTGGCACTACCAGGGGACGGGGCAACCCGAGCCCTACCGGCAGTGCCAGCCATACAAGGCCGGCGTGGCCCTCTACCGCTGGCACCCCAATCAACCTGGCAGGCTGGTGGTTGCCCACACTGATGCCAGGATAACGCTTTATGGGGAAGGTGGGTACTCGAGGTATTCTTCAGGCTGTCTAAAAAATGAACTGAAAATTACTTGGTTACCAAAAGTATTTCCTATATTCAGCCGCTGGCGGCGCCCCGAAAAAATCGTATTGATACCCCATAGTAATCCCGGAGTCATTCTCAGTAACACTTGAGTCCTTCCCATTCCTAGCAGGCGGTTACCTCAGTAAGTCTTACTGCATGCTTTATAGTTGAAACTTCCCTGAAAACTCCTTATGCTCCTTATCCCCAGCAGGTGGTTGCCCCAGCAAGTCAAACAGAATCCCCTGACTAACCCTAAGATCATTTAACCCCACAGGATCCCCTGACTAACCCTAAGATCATTTAACCCCTCAGGATCCCCTGACAAACCCTAAGATCATTTAACCCCACAAGATCCCCTGACTAACCCTAAGATCCCCTAACCCTCACAGGATCCCATGACTAACCCTAAGATCATTTAACCCCACAGTATCCCCTGACTAACTCTAAGATCCCCTAACCCCCACAGGATCCCCTGACTAACCCTAAGATAATTTAACCCACAGTATCCCCTGACTAACCCTAAGATCATTTAATCCCACAGCATCCCCTGACTAACCCTAAGATCCCCTAACCCCCACAGGATCCCGTGACTAACCCTAAGGTCATTTAACCCCACAGGATCCCCTGACTAACTCTATGATCCCTTAACCCCCACAGGATCCCCTGACTAACCCCAAGTAACCCATAGTATGCCCTAAGCCCTGACTAACCCTAAGTAACTCACAGTATCCCCTAAGCCCTGACTAACCCTAAGTAACTCACAGTATGCCCTAAGCCTTGACTAACCCTAAGTAATCCGTAGTATCTCTTAAGCCCTGTCTAACCCTAAGTCCCTCCCTTCCCCGCAGGCGGCTCTCCCAGCAAGTCCCACTGGTACCCCGGCAGCGCGCTGGACTGCTCCGAGTCTGCGGTGGGCTGCGTGCTGGGGCTGGAGTGGGCTGTCTGCTCGCCTGACTTTTTGTTGCTGGGCTACACAGGCGGGCAGCTGTGGCTGCTGGACGCCGCGCAGCTCTGCGTCGTCACGGAGTTCTGTCCGCCTGCGTCTGCGACACTCGCCTGCTTCGCCTGGCTGCCGCACGCGCCTGGCGTCTTCGTGTCCGGAGGTCGCTGCCACTGTTCAACCGCACGATTTATGCAAAATTATTACCATTTTTATGCTTGCCTGATAGGATTCTATTCCATCTACCCATTATTCCCATCTTTATTTCTGTTACATCTGCGCATTATTCCTCTCCTTTTTTCTACCCCATCTGCGCATTATTTCCATCATTTTTCGGTCCAATTTATGCAACGTTCCTACGTACACTGAGCTCGAACATATATCGAGGCTCTCGATTTCAGCCCAAAGTGCCGACCGTGCTTTTTTTCAAGCCTCCGAGGTTAGTCGTGAAAGTTCTGTGCGTCTTGCGCATTTCATACAATACATACGTTTACTTACTACATGTTTTACATGTTGCACTGCCTATTCGTTTACTCAATTTTGTACATTTTCCAGACCGAGACAAGGGCATCTTGCGCGTCTGGACGGCCGGCAAAAGCACGCCGATGTTGTCGTACACGTTGAAGGATACTGGCTTCCACGAGCTCTGTGGCGCAGGAGACACTGCACCTCAGCGTGGGTATTATGCCTTTTTTTAATGCTGCGCGTGCTGTGCTGTGCATATAGGGCTGTGCAGACAGTGTTGTGTGTTTAGGACTGTGCGACGTGCGTGCAGCTCTGTGCTTGAAAATCTGTGCGGGCAACGCCGTGCATGCAGTGTTGTGGTTGCGGGGCTGTGTGCAGTGCTGTGGGTGATTCTTATTGACAGATGAATCATCTTCAGGAAACATATGTAATCCAAATACGAAAATTATTTAAGTCTTGTTAGTGCCGCATGAGTCTGAAGAGTGACTGTTGTTAGGCCATCAGATAGAAACGTAAGTTCCCTATTAATCAGTTCAGTTAAAAGCTAAAATAAATATTCAAGCGTTGTGCCTGAAGAATAATTGTGTACTCGACGGAGACGAACGGGCAGTGGGCACGTGCGAACTTCCACGACCGCAGATTGAAATAATGTACAGGAACCACGTTACTCAAGACAGAAGAATGAAAACGGTCGTATTCCGGACACGGTCGTATTCCGGACCGTATTTCGGACCGTATTACGAACCGTATTCCGGACCGACGATGTCTGCCCGCTCTGGGCTCATTATGTGTTCCGCTGTTGCTGCAAGTAGCGCATCGGTCGAGCTACGATAATGACTGCGGCCAATGCAACAATCTTCGTCACAACACTTTCGTCTCAGCATAAAAAACCATCTGATTTTATAAACAAAGGTGACAAAAAATGTTCAGCGTCATCGTAAAAGCTTATTAGTTGTTATGTGGCAATCGAACCCTTCAAACTGCAATTTTGATTAGTATTATACGGATTTTATTGACGGGTGGCGATTTTAGTGCAGTAGCTGGTGAGTGGCGACTTTTGTGTCATTGTTGGTAGTTTGTTAAAATTATATAGGATCTGGTGCTTCTTTACATTAGTACATCAATCAATTAGCGTAAATTGACGGTTGTGTAACGCTACGAGTTATTAATTTACAGCTTGAAATTTGTTGCTTTTTGTGTATATTCATGTTGATTAGAATAAAATATTCCACTAATGAATAAGTAATATTCTGACGTTAAATTCTAGTTGTGTGCTGCATTCCTGATACGCGGTTTAACAAAACTTCTACATCAAGGGAGGTGTCAAGATCACGAATATTTATTCACGATAAGATAACTCATTTTTAATCGAAATATTCATCATTAGCCTGAAATATTGGCTGTTGGACATCATGCCACGATAGTTACAGTGATTACGGATCAGTTCAAGTGGTCCGTGCTCTGAGTCTCGAAGTCTCTGTTACGTTATTGTATGGCAAGAGCCCCCGATAATGCTCGGCGTTATGTCAGTCTCGGAGCGTTCCTTTGCTGCCACTAGCAGCCGAACTCTGCATGAGGACGAGGCCGTCACGAAAGAATGAACGTGCAGCGCTAAAAGTTATATTTACGAAGATAAACAAACTTCAGAAGGAGGTTAAAAATCTCGACAAGAAATATGCAGGAAGTTAGACGTTTTCTCTATGGGAAGCACAGAGCGGAGATCGTGGAGTGAGTTTAAAAAGGTTAACCATGCTCTGCTGCAGCTTGTTCGCAGTTCCGGTCCCTCGCATGAGGTTGATGAATAAATCGATCTTCGCAACAGTAAGAGAGAGAAGTGTACGGCAAAGACGAAGAGCTGAGCGAGTATGTGGTGTTGGAGCTAGATTCAGTCTAATTCGCATCCAGTCTAAAAACTCTCTCAACTTTGCCGCGAGGAAAGAAATTTGTTTGGAAACAAAGTTGCTGGTACTTCAGCTGTAGACAGAAAAGAAGAAAATCGAAGTCGAAAGCCCGACACGTGAGAAACAAATTGCCGAGATGAAGTGCATTTTGGAGAACCATGAAGCCCACTTGGAGGCACAGCCTATCTCTCAGGGCCGGGTTCGGATGAGGTGCTCTCCTGGCAGAGCGGCAGATCGCCCAATGGTTACGCGTCGCATGACACAGCTGTGAGTGACCATCAGCCGACGTACGGCGGCACTGGATGGGCTTGGGTGAAAGTGAAGAGAAGAAGAAATTTGAGAGGAGAAGAAATTGAAGAGAAACTCGTTCATGACCTTGAACTAACTGTGAGGCAACATTTAGTGACCACATAAGAGTAATATTTATTACAAGAGAAGTTGTGGTTTTGACGAACGTTTCAAATAAGGGAAACAATGTCGATATTTATTATCTTCAGAGCCTCGCTGTCGTCGCCTGGATGACTGCTGCCTGCTATGTGTACCATTCACGGTAGGGACGGTGTGAAGAATGAAGGCAGTCTAGTAAATCGGCACGTCATGGGTTATTTGCTATTAGATTATTAATTGTTAAAGGAACCTCAGCGCGCATGTCAGAGTCAGAGATACTCAAGATTATGCAGATTGTACTAATAGAAGGAGAGAAGGAATATGTCATATTGTAAGGTTGGAAGATTCGGTTAGGTATAAAGTTGAAAAACCTGCGGTGCAACTTATCCATGCGACAACACCAACTGAATAAATGCGGTGTAACTCCAAGTCACCTACATGTAGAACAGCTTCTCTGCTGACATCGTTGACGCTCCGAGTATGAACAGATTCAAGAAAATACTAGATAAAAATATACAGACTAGATAAAGATATACGTGTTTCGACTAGAAGTGCATCCCACCTCACAAATTGGTGTATGATTAGCAGCTACTTAGCTTCAACGTCAGCTTTGCATTAATCTGGTCAAAGGCCGTCTTTCAGCGAGTTAAACAAAAAGAATCGGCAACAAGCCAAATTTGAACTATTCTTCAACAACCATACTACTATACTATTCTACTATACTATGTATCTCATCCAATACATGCACGAAGAAAATGATACCAAAACTATTACCAAACTTTGACCATTTACGGCACATATGGACAATGAGTGGAAATTATGCGGGAACGATTCAATCTCGGCGGGAACGATCCTTTTCAGAAGATTGCAACAGTTTGCTATCTTTTTGGCATTTGGCCTAAGCGAGGTCTCTTGCGTTTTACTGGTCATCCCGTCTTTGCGAAGAAATGACGGATTAAATCTAGAGAAAAAAAACGTGTCAGGTTAACATTGGGCAACCTAATTTACCTCAAGAACGGAAAATTTCTTGCAGGAGAGGCTGATGGGCGTGTGGGGAAGGCGGAGGGTCAGGCCGGACTTGTGGTGCCCTCGGTGTTGGTGTTGTGCCTCTTCCAGGACGGCGGCATTGGGCTCTATCATGTGCGCCGGAAGCACTGGGTCTTCAACAGAGAGCACGTGAGTGCAAGGGGGCGCGTGAATGTTTGTTGTGGGACAAGTTTGTTTCTTAGATGGTGCCCGCTTCTCCACTTAGGGCCCGTTGGTACAAATAGGGCCTGTTTGAAAACACACAGAGCACGTCTGTACACACCTAGGGCTGTCTCTTATACACATCTAGATGTGTATAAGAGACAGGTATTACGAACCGTATTCCGGACCGACGATGTCTGCCCGCTCTGGGCTCATTATGTGTTCCGCTGTTGCTGCAAGTNAAGGTCTGCTGGCTTCGTACGCCTGGCAGTCGCAGGAGATTGCTGCCGTTCGGGCTAAAGTTTGTTGTGAGCGTTATGATTCGTACGATCTGTGTAGAAGATGATGGAACGAAGTAGTTGAATTCCTCGCGGATACAATTTTGTTGTACCAAGGCCCGGAAAAAAGCTCTTTGATTAGACCCCTCGACCGACAAATCTATTGGAATTATGGGCACTTTCTTATTGGCCGTTATTTGATTCGCAAGAAGATTGTGTCCCTCCGTAGGTAATGAGGAAGGACTTGAGAAAACTTGGACCAATTGAACTTAACTTAGTCAAATATAACCAATCTAATCCATGCACGAACCTGATCTTCCTCGAACCTGATGCACTTCCCCAACCTGACCCACTCGCCCAACCTGACCGACTTGCCCAACCTGACCAACTTCCCCAACCTGACCCACTTGTAATGAAGTCCTCTACTTCATCGGGTTCGCTACTCGGGTGCTACAAACATCAGCCACCAAAAATAATTTATTAAACAAGAACAATAATGAAACGGTATTGCTAGAAACAATGGAATGATCATACAAGTTGAGTGCCCAATCAAATAGTTCACAATGGATGACAGAGGTCGTTGCCCGTCCCTGGTCCAGGGAGCTCGCGATGATCCGTCCAAACAAGTATTTGGAATACACGGTCCCGGAGGCAGCTCACTCTCGTGACCCGCAACCCCATATTGGAAATAAATATTTTCATACTGACTGATATTACTCACTTAAGCACTCGCATAACAGATTCTATATATGATCACATTTTAACCAATTTACATGGAACAGAAATAGCTAATTTATTGCTAGGGTACATTTGGTCTAATATAGCAGCTCACAAATAAAGGCAGTGTAAGTTGACTCAAGGCACAGCAAGAGAGTGGCTCAATAGGTCAACTAGGCCTAGAAATGGGTTGCTCACGGTACGACCTTCTCTTAACGACTGACCTAACGCACGATATAGTCTCGTAAGAACGCTTTCCTTTTGGTGTCTTCTAATTTGTAACTAACAATCTTACACCACTTACCCAACCGAACCCACTTGCCCAACCTGACCAACTTCCCCAACCGGACACACTGTTGAACCTGTCCCACTTGCCCAACCTGACCAACTTCCAAAACCGGATCCACTTACCCAACCTGACCCACTTGCCCAACCTGACCAACTTCTCCAAATTGACCCACTTTTGCAGCCTGACCTACTTCTGCAACCTGACCTGACCTACTTTTGCAAACTACCACGCAGGTCGCGACGTTACCGAATTGTGGCGCCATTATTTACTCGCTCTCCTGGGCGCCTGCCGACCTCAACTGCATCGCCGCGGCCACCAGCGACGGCCGCGTCTTTGTCTGGGACGTGGCAGCGAATAAGGTCAGGGTCTTTGTCTGGGACGTGGCAGCAAACAAGGTCAGGGTCTTTGTCTGGGACGTGGCAGCAAACAAGGTCAGGGTCTTTGTCTGGGACGTGGCAGCAAACAAGGTCAGGGTCTTTGTCCATATTGCGTCACTTAAGTGCGCATATAACATTCAAATACTGGGGACAAGAAATATTCTCAGGCATTAATGACCAACAAAAGACGGTAACAACTTCCATTTAAGCCACTCAAATCTAAGGCGTTATGGAACCAAATAAGAGTTGTTGAATATATTTTAGTGTCGAGGAGTGGTGGTATGGATTTTTATTGTTGTGGTTATTGATGTCGAACTCACCCGGCAGATCCTGCAGCACTTTAAGGGCCACAAGAACAACAAGGTTTACTGCGTCGCCTGGAACCAACGCGACTCCCGCAGAATAGCGTCTGCTGGTGAGATGTGTGGCTGTGTTGCTGTCTGGTGCTGCTGTGTGGTGTTGCCGTGTTGTGTGGCTGTAATCCACCGAGTCCGTGGCTGTAATCCACCGAGTCCGTAGCTGTAATCCACCGAGTCCGTGGCTGTAATCCACCGAGTCCGTGGCTGTAATCCATCGAATCCGTGGTCAATAACCCAATAAACGTCGCCTGCAGGCGAGAGCTGCCTGTGCGTAGTGCACGAGGTGAGCGGGCAGCAGCTGCAGGCATACGTCCACCCTGCGCCGGTGTACGGCACTGACTGGCGGGACGCAGGCACCCTCGCCACGGCGTGCCGCGACGGCGTCGTCAGGATATTCAGCGTCACGAGCCCGCAGCCCGTCACGTTGCTTAAAGGTGGGTCAACCTACTGCCGTGATACTGTTTGAAAGTGGGTCAGCACGTCACGATGCACAAAAGTGCTTCGACTTACAAGCCGTGACGCTACTTAATAGGGAGGGTCAGCCCGCAGCCCGTGGCGCTGTTTGAAGGGGAGTCAGCCTACGGCCCGAATGCCGCTTCAATTAATTCACAAAGTAGGTGGTAAATATTTTTTATTTGTCCGCAAAGAAATACAAAAATTGAATTTATACTATCAAATTTGATAAAATGCTTTTTCTGATTTGGCATCTAATTTTGTTTAAATCTAATTTTTTAAATGGTTCTCGATAATATCATAACATAACACAACATAGCGATGTCAGCGCTGAAGTGTAGGCCTGATGTGGCCAGTCGCCGATTCTTTTCCTTTTCGTGACTTGTTTACAGAAGATCTAAAATCGTGTCATTTGACCGGATCTTTTCATGACTGGTGATAGTTTGAAGTAGCTACTAGACTTCCACCGGGTTCGATAAGGAGCTAGGCATTTCAAATCAGAACATATATTTTTCCATAGCTTTATCTAGTCTGTTCTTGAACACGTCCATACTCAGAGCACCAACGACGTAACTGGGGAGGCTGTTCCACATGTCGATGATTCGAAGCGAGAAGAAATTTTGTCGCGTGGATAAGTTGAAGCGCAGTTTTTTAGATAATTGCCGTGGCCCCTGGTGTTGGTTCTTGTTTCAAATTCTAGTAATCCTTCGGGGACCTTGTATAAACCGTGTGTATACTTCTATACTTCAATGAGGTCCCCACGCAGACGTCGATAACTGAGGCATGAAAGCTGCTATCGATAAGGTCATGGGTTCTCATTTCTCTCCCAGAGTCATGGGTTTCACTGTGATATCGTTTTAATGTGTCAGTAATGTTCATTGTGAGATATTACCATCTTACTGTATCAATATAATGTTCAGGGTGAAGTGGAACCCCAAATATACTAGGAATCACATTCGACCCAAAACTAAACTTCAATACCCACATCCATAACACACTGACAAGGCAACCAAAACAATAAAAATTCTAAAATCTCTCACATCAACAAACTGGGGAAAACAAAAAGAAGTCCTACTGACCACCTACAAAACTGTAACACAAGCTATAATAGAATAAGGCAGCACCATCTGGTCCCCCAGCTTAGCACAAACTCACACAAACAAACTACAAACAATCCAAAACACAGCACTCCGCATTGCAACAGGTTGTACGGCTGATACTAACCAAAGCCACCTACACACAGAAACAAAAACGCTTCCAATAGACCAGCACCTCGGACTCCATGCATCCCAACTCAGACTATAAGCTCAAGCACCAACCCACCCATTTCACACTCATATACTCAACCTTACAACCCACCCAGACT
This sequence comes from Hyalella azteca, assembly GCF_000764305.2. Classification (NCBI taxonomy): domain Eukaryota; kingdom Metazoa; phylum Arthropoda; class Malacostraca; order Amphipoda; family Hyalellidae; genus Hyalella; species Hyalella azteca. Next base: position 90,129 of record NW_025931002.1, read on the forward strand.
TATGAAACAAACTGTTTTCATAAACAGAAACTATACCACCAACATACTCATAGAACCAGATCAAGCCACAAAAGAAACACTAAATAGATGCAAGAAACAAATACACACTACAATCACAACCAACTACATAGACAATCTACCAAACAATGCTGTACTTTCGACACCAGCACCAGCCATAGACTCTTCATAAACCCAATAACCCAGACACACACGCCGAGCACTTGCACAACTCCGTACAAACAAGTACCCCCTACTACACCAATACCTACACAAGATAGATCCAGCCACACATCCGTCCCCTCTTTGTCCACTCTGTCTCAGACATGAACACAACACCTGCCACCTGTTCGGCTGCTCGGAACTGGTCACGTCCTTGTCACCCCTGGTTTTGTGGAACTCTCCCATCGAGGCGGCAGGACTGTTGGCGCGCTGGGGAGAGAGGTTGGGCTGGCCACAGGAATGGGTGTAGGCCCCGTCCCGCATTTGTCGCGGGACGGGGAGGGCGAACAACAACAACAACAACAAGTGGAACCCTGTGGTGCCGTATCAGTATCAGCGGTTCAATAGGACCAATTGCCTGCCGCAGGTCACAGCAAGAAGGTGTTCAGGGTGAAGTGGAACCCTGTGGTGCGGGATGTGCTGTGCTCGGGCAGCGACGACTGCACGGTGCGTGTTTGGTCGGCATCGCGCGGCGCGTTGCTTGCGGAGCTGCGAGGCCACACAGACAACGTACGCGGCCTCGCATGGTGTCCCGAACTGCCACACCTCCTCGTGTCCGGCGCGTGGGACGCTGCCATCCGCGTCTGGGACGCGCGTACTGCCACGTGCCTCGACGTGGCCACCGAACACGGCGCTGATATTTACGGTGAGCTGGAGACACGTGGGGAGTGTTGGTGGTATATATAGGGTTTGTGGTGTGGTGTAAGTGACTCGTCTGTATTGGAAATATGTGTGTGGTTATCAAAAAGTGGTTCATTGTGGTTATCAATAAGTGGTTCATTAGTTTGATTGATACCTGAAAAAGTAAACAACGCTAGAAAAACACGTTTCTACTGCAAAACTGATCTCTTGGACTCGTGTCCAGAAGAGTGTTTGTAAGCGAGTTTTTCATATACGTTTAAATCTTCACTCGTTCCTCGGCCAGCATTCCCGAGAACTCGACCCAGTACTCGTGATGGGACAAAAATCTTGTGATACTAGTAGGTTGACTTCATCAAAACTATCAAATAAATTGTTACGCCTGAAATCGCAATATAGAACACTAACTTGGATGCTAACCCTTTATCTTACGGTGGTAACTCCAAGTACTTCAGCCCAGCCGCCAGATAAGGAAGGACTGTTAATGAGCTTCTCACGCGCTGTCTTTATAAAAATAATTTTTTAGTCTGTTACTGAACTGTTCAAGTAAACTATATTTGTTCAACACTATATTTGTTATGTAATTCATTTCGCTCATTAGATCATCCCAGCATACGATAGCTTCATGCCGAGACACTTGCTCCCGTCAGCAAATTTTGAACTCGGGAGTCAGGCACTCAATCGGGCAAGGATTTAGGCAGGTACAAATAATTCTTTTTTACACCTAAGTTTATCATACAAATACACGGATAAATCCGGGAACTTATAAGCTGTAGACCCGTAATGATGACTGGGGAAATAAAATTCTTATATACACAACCTTCAGATAGAAGCCAAGTTTTGCTTGAAAATCGAACAATAAGAACAATCTGAATAAGACTGGATTTGAATGCAAATAGCATCCAAATCAAAGAAATTATAGTATTGAATAGTATATAAGCTTAATACTATTTATAATGTATACTTTTAAGCTTTAAACAACTTCAAGACCTCCTTTTTACTCTCCGGTCCCGGCGCAGGCGTGTCCCTGCACCCCGCGCGTCCCCTGCTGGCGGCGTCCTGTTCCCGGGACTCGACGGTGAGGCTGTGGTCCCTGGCGGGCGCCGCCGCGCCCCTCCACCTCTCCTTCCTCGCGGGACATCCCCTGCAGGAGCTGCTGGCTGCCACAGGTTCTGCCCGAATGGATTATTAATTTATATTTTAAGGCCCTGAAAAGCGATGGTGTTCAATGCCCCTCCGCTTGGGTTCAATGCCTGCGACTATAATATTTGACTTACGATATATTATGAGCTTACGACCCGAGTCACATAATCATCTTACGACCCGAGTTACATCATCATCATCTTACGACCCGAGTTACATCATCATTTTACGACCCGAGTTACATAATCATCTTACGACTCGAGTTACATAATCATCTTACGACTCGAGTTACATAATCAGCTTACGACTCGAGTTAGATAATCATTTTACGACTCGAGTTACATAATAATTACAATTATGTGAAGTGCATGCCACTCACGACTAAGAAGAGAGTGAAGTATAACCTTCTTGGTCACGCATTGATTTCGTAGCACTTCTTCTGGCGTTAGTCAATATTTCATATCCTTTCTTCTGTCATCCGCTACTCTTCTTTACCGCTGCATCGCCCAACTTGTGTGAAATGCTGGTCTCATTATTCGGCAGAATTTATTTGCACACGAAAGCGTTGCGGCACCATATCCTTTAACAGTACATGGTAGAGGGACATAAGAGGAGGTGCAAATAAGAAAAATGAATACTTTTGTCTTTTTATTTTCGGCTTTCGTGCGCGGAAAATTGGAATAGAATTTAACGTTTTGCAAAATCCCACATCGCTTATAAGAGATTGACCTAGTCCAAAAATGTTGCTTTCTTTGACACACCGTTCGTTGGCTGCAATGTTTTGCTCTCTGGTAAGTGATATAATGGTTGGGGTATGAAGATCTTCGTGGAACTAAACCGGCACCATTTGGGCTGTTGTATTTTATCACTGTTTACCTCCTCCATCCTCTCTCATTCGTGATTGAAAATTTAAATCTACACCCCTAATTTTTCTTACCTAACCCTTCACCGTTCTCCCCAATTTCTTAGCGAATATCTCACGTTCGCTGCCTCTTCCTCACAGACGAAGTGTCCTCGGAAACTTGGGGCGGTGCCCAAATGAAGCTCTGTGGGGTGCGGGCACAGCACTTACTCGCCCAGCTGAGCAGCAGCACCGCAGCTGCACAGCGCAGCAGCACGCAGCTGCAACAGCACAAACTGCACAGACTTACAGCAGACGTGTTCGCGGTCAGTGCTTCTTTCTATTGCCATGAAAATAGGATGAGGGAAAGCTGCGCAAATCTAAATCAAGAGTTTGTCATCAAGGATTAGAGGATGCAAGAGAACACGCGGGAATGGCTAGGTCTGGTGATGGAAGCAGACCGCGAGTCCAATGTTTCCATGGTCTAGTGACTCTAGTATCTAGTGGGACGGCCGAATAAAAGACTTCTTGAGGAGAGACACTTTGCTCTCCGACATCCAATAATGGGTTGTCCTACAGAGCAAATAACTTTAAGCCCGAGACGCATTACATAACCGCGTTTTTAGCGCATTTTCTCAATTATTGAAAAAATGCCTTATTGTGCACGTCATGTCCGTCTGTCTGTCCGTCCGTCTGTCCTTGACTTCACGTTTTCGTCGACGAGAAAATGCGCTCTCTGTCACTCACTGCAGTGAATACTGAGTTATATATATATATATTTTTTTTGTGACTAGCAGAGTTCCAGGTGTACACATTTTATGCTTTTAAACAAAAATGGGAACTGCCACGGTATCGAAATCGAGTTCTGCCTCAGCGGAAAGGAATGTAGATTCGGTCTATAAAATTAGCTGTAATATTCATCAATCCATTTCTATGAGCAACTGCGGAAACCCCAGAAACTAAAGCTCACTAGAGTCACGTCGTGAATCACGCAACTTCTCGAAAACTCCCGATGACGTATAGACTGCATTTTTTTAATAGTCTCGCTGTGTTCCGCATATATCAGTGTCTGATAGGTGATACATTCGCCAATTTATACAATTATATTTTGCTTACTTATTAGATAATTCGATGTCATTAGTTTATCCTGTTCATGGGTCAGTTCCCAAGATATCTGAAATCTCAGTTACGCTGCAGGATTTAGCTTACGGCTGAAGGAGAGAGCCGTTGTAACTTACAAAAGAATGGGTGCGTTAGGTGGACGTGCAATCTGGAAAATGAATGGGTCACATTGTCCAAAGAGTGAAACACTTTATGCACGTAGCACTGATCAGCTTTTTTACCCGCTAAACTCGTTGAGGATGACCCACATAAGAGTGAAAAATACCTCACAATTTGGACAAATCTACACGTGGTTATCGATGGTAGCGCTACTATTACTTTCCATGTTACATGGTTAAGAAATAGCGACTCTTGCCTTTGAAATCTTATTCAAAGACCTGCAATTTATTTTGTTTATATATTCAGTATTATTTGATTTCTTGTTTTATTGTGTAGGAGTGATGGCATCAAAATTACTCAGTATTTAGCATAATAATATGGTAAATTTTGTTTTAAACATTAAATATCTTTAATGTTATTGTTATTAGCAATCAAAGCATTATTAATCCATTGGTTGTGTTATCGCCTTATAAATTGTGACGTTTAGGTACGATTGAACGGATTTACTGACGATATTTACACAACAGAATTCACTTACACGCGTGCTCCACGTGTGTAAGTGGATGTAATAGTACGTGCTCCACGCGTGCAGGTAGAGGTTATAATACGTGCTTTAAACGTGCAGGCGGAGGTTATAATACGTGCTTTAAACGTGCAGGTGGAGGTTATAATACGTGCTTTAAACGTGCAGGCGGAGGTTATAATACGTGCTCCTAACGTGCAGGCGGAGGTTATAATACGTGCTCCTAACGTGCAGGCGGAGGTTATAATACGTGCTCCAAACATGCAGGCCGCGGCTCGGTTATTGAATGGGGGAATCCTGCACAGTCTCCCCCTCCTTTCGTTGTAATTTGTCAATATTCCGTTGTACGGAATATTGACGGAAGGAGGAATATTTGTCAATATTCCTCCTTCCGTTGTAATTTGTCAATATATTCAATATTCCAGTCCGTTTATCATCTTCCATGTGTAAAGTATGATATAGGTACCTCTCTCCTCTCCAGTGAGCACAGTCCCAGGTGTTTCAGTCTTTCCCAGTAGTTCAGGTTCAGCTCCCTCATGCCGCTGATCCCGTACGTGAAGGTCCGCTGCATTGCCTCCAGTTTCCACACTGCACCCGTCTTGAGTGGCGTCCAAAGTTGACATCAATTCCCAAGATTAGGGAGCACGAGGGCTCTGAAGAGTGTAATCATTGGTGCTGCTTCTCTCGTTCAAAATGTCCGCCATATCCACCCCATCCGTTGCCGGCTGCGCGCGACTATTTCCTCGAAATGGGCATCGAACGTGGCTTCAGTACTCATCAACACTCCGAGATCTCGAACTAGTTGCTTTTCCTCAATTTCTGTGCCATCTGATGCCAAGTAGCGATGTGGCATTCCGATCTCTGTGTGGACTCTGTATCTCATTACTTCTAACTTGGTGCCGTTTAACTGCATATTGTTCACTAGAGCCCAATCGTAGATTGTCGACAAGTCATCCTGTAACCTCTCGCAGTCTAGGTCATCTGTTATCTTCTTGAGCACTCTTGTATCGTCCGCAAATGATGATGTGGATGCGTGGGTAAGTTCCGAGTCAATATCAGCAATGTGGATGAGGAAGAGGATCGGTCCAAGCACTGAGCCCTGCGGAACTCCGCTTTCACCCTCGCTTCTCTCGATTTCGAGTTTCCAGTTGCGGCAGCTTGAACTCTATCTGTAAGGAAGTTGTGGATCCACGCTAACAGGCTTCCTCTTACCCCCAACAGCCTCAGCTTTTTAAAGAGCACCCCATGGTCAACTTTGTCAAAAGCTTTAGCAAAGTCTGGGTATACTACGTCCATGCCAGCTCCCTCCTCCAGCTGGGCCACAAGGCGGTGATGGTGCTCCAGTAACTGCGAAAAACAGGAGCGAGTACGCCGAAAACCATGTTGTCTATTATTATACAGGTCAGCCTCTTCCATATACTGAACGAGCCTCATGGCCACTACCTTCTCTAAAACATTGATCACGTGTGAGGTCAAGGTAACAGGTATGTAATTTTGGGGTCTGTCCCCTGAGCCTCCTTGTGGATTGGCGTTATCAGTCCCACTTTGAGGCCTTCAGGGATAATTCCCTCCGTCATCGAGGCTTTCCAGAGCATTGTGAGCGGAGCCTCCAATGCTCCAACACACTTCTTCAACAGCACTGCCGGAATTACATCGGGTCCTGGCGCTGAAAACGTTGCCAGTTCTTTGATACTTATTTCCATGTCTTCTGGTCCAAACTCAATGTTCTCCAACTCTCTACCGCCTGGCAGCTCCTGGAGAACTTCAATTTCATTCTCCTCCCTTGAGTAGCGGGGGTTACTGAACACAGTAACTCACACATGCCATAGTCATCTCCGACAATGACTTCGTTATCCTTAAGCGGGCTGTCCTGTGCATCAGGATTTATTTTCCTGTCTAGTATTAAGTGCTCTTTATGTGTATTTTTTCATGCACCTAGTGGCAACATTCTAAGAACCGTTTCATTAGCCGCTACGTCTCGCACGTCAGTTCCTTATCTCGACGCACGATGACTAGGTTATTCGGTGTTACGCCCTTTTTCAGTATTCTAAATTTACTACTTTGAAATATTACTTGAGAAATATCATGACTGTTATATGTATATTCGCGTTCATTTATTTTTGTCATTTGTTTAACCCGCAGCTATCCCTCAGTGTGCTAGTAAGACTTTTCATGTATTAGGGAGGAAATTTAAAGGTGGAAAAAATCTTTCATTCTGATTCAGGAAAGTAGGGCCAAGCACATACATCCACTGCGTTTTGAGGTGCGATTAAAAGCCCAAAATCTGAATGCGTCTTAATCCCTCCGCTGGCTAAGCCAAATAAAGTTTGTACCAGCGTTATGGGCCCACTGGCGTCTTTATTTTAGCGTATTTAAAAAATACTTGGGGTTCTCTTTGATGACCTCAACCACTCGCTATTCCGCGGCTTGTTCTTCCATCATGTGCAAGTCCTGCAGCCTGAGTTCGATTTCCTTGTGCAAATCTACTAGCCTCAGTCTCATCATATCACTAGTAGATTCAGCTATTTGTTTATTTAATCGCTTGCGTTTTCTCATAAGGGTTCGTCGGTCACCCAGGATGCTGCGGACTTTATAGCCTGTTTTTCTCGAGGTATGACGCACACATACATGTGCTAGTTTCTCACACAGTTCTGTGTAGATTTCCTCAGCATTCATCTCGTGAAAATCAACTCTCCAATCGATTTCGTCAATATCATTCCAAATTGCCACCCAATCCGTTCTTCGGTTGTGGAAGTTAAGTCCTGCCAGTCCCACTTGGGGTATAAACCCGGGCTGGGTTTCAATTCCAATTGTCGTTTCCACCATCAATAAGCGATGGTCAGAGAGTGAGGGTCCGTCAACCCGAACGTCAACCACCATTCTTTTATAATTAGTAAAGAAGAGATCGAAGATATCGTGTTCCTTCTTCGGCGACCGTACCTGCTACCTGAGTAAGTGTTCCGCAGCTAACTTAACAAGTTGGGCTTCTTGACTTGTGTCGCGGTCATCGACCTCTAAGCCGCCAGGGCTTGTCCAACGGATTCGTGGGAGATCGAAGTCCCCCCAATTATTTGGTTGGGGCTGGGTCACCCAGTTCAGCCACCCTGGTTTCTATTTCCTTAAGGGTTTTGTTGTAAATTTCCGGTGAGACAAGCAGGAGATCTATAGACAATAGCTACGCACAGGTCGAATTTTTTTATGTGGAGTAGGGCGTGTTCTACAGAGCCGTCAGAGTTTCCAGATTTCGATCTCAATTCTACAGTGCTTCTTGCGAGGGAGTTCCTAAGGTAGACAATTACTTCACCCTTCTTTCTCCCTTCCTTCCGGTCCGCGCGGTAGTGTTGGAATCCTTTCATTGCAATTTCCGAAGCGAGGATATCTTTTCTTAGGTGCGACTCCGTTAGTGCAAGATCCCACCCTCGTCGGCCATCTCACGTAGCACGCCAATCTTGTGACGCGCTCTCAGTGGAAAGAGCCTCTCGATGTTAGCCAGCAGAATGCCAGACTCTTCCCTTATTGGTACGCTTACCTGCGTCTCCACCACTCTGCCTGGCGCCCCTGGCTCAGCAGCTCCTGCATCTGGAGTTGCATTATTTCCAGCTGCTGCATCTGGTGTTGTATTTGTTTCCTCATTAAAAAAAACACTGAAGGTAACCTCTGGCCCCCCGCGTGCGTCCCTGTCCCATACGCTTGGACCACTCACTGGAGTAGCAGGTTGTGAGTGGTGGAGGCCCGCCTCCACCTACACGTTTGCAGGTGGAGGTTATAAGACGTGTAACGTGTACACGTATGCAGGTGAACTATAATACGTGTACTCGTGTGCAGGTGGACGTACACGTGCGCAACCTGTGGGACCTGCTGAGCGTGGTGTGCTTCAAAGCGCCCGTGTCGTGTCTCAGTCATACGTACCCTACGTCCCTGCCACACCACACGCACGTGCCCACGTGTGGCGTGGTGAGTCTTGCGCGTGCCACGTGTGGCGTGGTGAGTCTTGCGCCTGCCCATGTGTGACGTGGTGAGTCTTGCGCGTGCCACGTGTGGCGTGGTGAGTCTTGCGCGTGCCACGTGTGGCGTGGGGAGTCTTGCGCCTGCCCACGTGCGTCGTGGTGAGATTAACCACGTCCGGGAAATGGCCAGAAATCTTAGCTCAGATGTTGAGTCAGCTCAGGACATTTGTGGTAATAGATAGTGTTCAGTGATTATGATTATTATATTATTATTATAACACTGTTATCAGTGATGTTGCATGGGCAGGCTGAGGCGGAGCGTCGACTGCAGGCTGTAGGCGGGGCTGCGTCATCACGCGCTGGGGACCTGGAGGCCATCGCCCTGCAGTGCGTATACCCCAGAGCCCATCTGGCAGTTCAGCCGTTGCTAAAAAAGAATTTGTATTATTAACTTTTCAAATTTAGCTTGAAAATTCCCCAAGTATAGAAATTATCAGCACCACTTTCCAGATAGCCCCTATGCCCTCCACCCCAGATAGCCCCTCCTGCCCTACCCCCTCCCTCCTCCCCACCCCTGCCCCCCACCTGTATAAGTGTTACCACAGCACAACACAAGTTAGCTAAGAACTTATACTGGCAGCGGTAGAGATGGATTTTGGGGTCTACGCTCGACGATGGTAAAATGCACACTAACAAGACGCGTGCTACTATCGTACACGCTAGTGTCCGCAGGTACATACATAATGGTTCGCATGAAGCTCGCTACCAACAGCTCGACACACTACGATCCTCTCCTCTGGTAAGGGGAGAGGATAGCATACACTTTTTCTTTTCGTCTTGCTTCTCGTAATTTTAACCATTAATTAAACGATAATCACGAGTAACCGTGCCGCGGTAACCGTGCAGGTTCGCGCAGAGCGGCGCCCTCCGGCAGCACTGCGAGGCGCTGGTGCGCGCGGGCGCCTGGACGCGCGCCCTCGCCGTCGCCCCCGCCGTGTCGCTCCCATACTGGAGGAGCCTCATGACCAGGTGGGTGCTGGGGGAGCCTCATGGCCAGGTGGGTGCTGGGGGAGCCTCATGGCCAGGTGGGTGCTGGGGGAGCCTCATGACCAGGTGGGTGCTGGAGGAGCCTCATGGCCAGGTGGGTGCTGGAGGAGGCTCATGACCAGTTGGGGGCTGATTGTTGTCACATGATACGTGCCACGTGCCCGTGACGGTCTTGTACGTGCCACGTACCCACGATACGTCCCCCCAGGTACGTGGACGTGCTGCTGAGGGAGGAGAGCGACACTGCCGCGCCGTTCCTGATGGCCGCGCGTGACGGACGCCGTCTCATGGACTTCCATCTGGACCGCGGTCAGCCATAGGGCTAAACAATGATACATGATTGGTGATAATACTTTGCGATGATTGATGCACGTAATGATAATTGATTATAAATGATTATGAAAATCAGGAGGCAAGCCGTAAATTGGTGACAGGAAAGTCAACGTCGTAGCAATTGTGCTAAGATAAATTGAATAGAAATATATTTATTTAATTTCCCTTTACTTTACTTAAAGGTGGACTAATAATATTTCATATTAGTCCATAGGCCATTTTGATCAGGCCGCCTTAATTGGCGATTTAGACTAGAATTTTCACAACCTGTTACGGGTTTCGAACCCCCCAACTCGCTGCTACAATTTTGGTGATCTTAATCACTCGGGCATCCTCAGCTATTAAAAATAATATGATGTATTTTAAATATTATACTTTGTTCAAGATTGCAGTGCTCCGTACACGTGAATTTTATAGCCAAGTTAATTGCATTGCAAACCTTAGTTCCTTTCATTGGCGACCAATATTTTCTTTGTGTAGTGGCATAAAGAATAATTAGATTAATCTGTTCGTGTTATTCTGATATAAGTATTGACGCAGATAATAATTAATTTATTTTGAGAACAAAATGATATTGAGGGCCCCTACTCGACGTGGCATTGAATTTTTATCTGCAGAGAATTGAAGTTATTACTGTATTTAGTTTGAAAGTCGAAAGCCCTTTCGTTATAATTTGAATTACTGATTTATTTACGAACTATTCTATTACTTCATCAAATATAAAAATATCTTTAAGTAAATTGTAGTAAACAGTAACCCTTGTGCCTGGATATCAAGATGGCAGGAATGGATGCTGGAGAGCCAGTTTCCGGCATCAAAATTTAAATTGGTACTTTACCTACAATTTAAGACGTCATTCAAATAGAAACTTTAACGGAAAATGCATAATTTAATTCAGAAATGTGAGGCGAGGCAACAAAGATTGCACTTGGTATATTTTGTGCTCAAAAAATATTTCGGTGCATAATTAGAAATTTGTTCGCAAATCGTAAATGAAAAAAATAATCTCGCAGTGCATGATTAAAATTTTTCTCTGATCGTGCACGAGTTAATTAAATGTGGAGCTTTCTATCCGCTTTTGAGATTAGTAGCCGAAGGTTCAGCTTGGAATTTACGTTGCTCTTGGGTGTCGGATTTCAGATGTCGTTATAAAGTGTATGACCTTATGATGAGTTCAGGACTTCCTAGTTAGGAAGTCACAGGTCACACGCTGATGCGCCGCCTTCGTCGTCCTCCGTCTCCGATACGTCGCTAGGCAGGTCACCCCGCCCTCGGGCCCCGGATGCATGGCTACAAGTGTGTGAACATTTTTACTTGCGTTCAGTGCTTTAAAAAAATTTCAATAACTCGCAGTCTGTCTCATGCTTGCAGGTGACGTGAAAGCCGCCTTCAGATCCTGTGTTGCTCTAGAATCTCTGAGTGCCAAGCCACTGGACAGAGAGCCTTACGATGATGTTCCTGCTGCATCATCAACGTCTGTAGCATCAAAACCTGACGTAGAATCAACACCTGCTACAGCATCAACACCAGAATCATTATCGACACCCGGAATAGTAGCAACACATGCTTCACCCCCAACATCTGCAGTAGCTGTAACCAAGTCAACATCAACACCTGCTCTAGAAAAATTATCTTTGTCACAGCAGGAACCTCCACTACAGGGGTCAAAGTCCCCAAACGTAACCCAGACCACCTGCAACGACATATTAAACAAATTAAACTCCACCCCTACTGTAGCCTCCCCGACACCCGACGACACGTCCCCTTCAGCAGCAACATCCACTGCAGCAGGAACATCTTTTGCAACACCAGCATCTCCTCCAGCAGCCGCAACATCCCCTGCAGCAGCCATATCCCTTGCAGCAGAAACATCTCAGGAGGCCAGGGCCCCACAAAGGGCGTCTCGTCGCCTGCAGGAGAGCGCGGCAGTGCTGAGCGAGTGGTTTCTCAACCGAGGGTCGCCTGTGCAGGCGAGCTGCGCCCTCCTCGCTGCCGACCATTTCACCGTCAGTAGTTCTCAGGGGCACCGTCAGTGATTCCTTGAAGTTTCTTTTAATAACTTGAAATTTTATTAAGTTATGAGATGCGCTGGCCATTTGATAACATAACATAACATAGTGATCTCGGCGCTGCAGTGTAGGCCTGATGTGGCCTGTCGCCGATTCTTTTCCTTTTCGTGCCTTGTTCACAGAAGATCTAAAATCGTGTCATTTGACCGTATCTTTTCACGACTGACGAAAGTTTGAAATAGCTACTCGACTTCCACCGGGTTTGATATGGTGCTAGGCATTTCAAATCTGAACATATATTTTTTCATAGCTTTATCTAGTCTGTTCTTGAACGCGTTCATACTTGGAGCGCCAACGATGTCATCGGGGAGGCTGTTCCACATGTCGGTGATTCGAAGCGAGCAGAAATTTTGTCGCGTGGATAAGTTGCAGCGTAGTTATTTTAGTTTATAGCTGTGGCCCCTGGTGTTGGTTCTTGTTTCAAATTCTAGTAATCCTTCGGGGACTTTGTATAAACCATGAGCATACTTGTATACTTCAATGAGATCCCCACGCAAACGTCGATAACTGAGGCTTTTCATTTCAGCTGCATTGTCCAGCGTTTGACGTGCCTGCTGTATCCTGTCACTGGTGCACAGGGCTGCCTGCTGTACCTGCTGAGGGGTCATGAGCTGGAGCTGCTGCTGAGCGTGGGGCGCCTCCTCGTCGCCAGCGGCGTCGCCGTTAGTGGGGACCTCGCCCCCTACCTCGACGTTGCCCTCACCTACCTCGCCCAGCGCGCCCTCGCTCTCTCCTTACCCCACGTCGCCCTAGATCTCGCCCGAGCCCACTCTCAGGTACTTTGCCTAAGGCGCTCATGTCCAATTTAGGAGGTCCTCGTTTTGGTCACACTGATGCGCCGCCTTTGTCGACCGCAGTACTCAAACCACTACCGGGTTCAAACCACACTGCCAGTCACGGTCCAGTCCAATATTCTTTAATGCGTCTCTAAAAGCATCCAACCCCGCCGTGCAAGATACCTGTCATGCCCATGGTGTGAATGAAAATTCAAATTTTAATTTGTGTGAAATTTAATGCATATGTAGAAATGCACAAAACAATATTGGACTGGACCACGACTTGTATATGCCTGACCTGTGCAAGGCAGCATGGTGTAAAACCCGGTCTTGAAAGGAAGGTTTCCCAGCCACTGGGGTCAGGAGGTAACGTTTAATGTGAATGCCTTGCATCTGTTCGCGTTTCACCAAGCTGATGTAAAATGCAGCGCGCAAAGCTAGCAGCAGTACTTCAGAATGTGGGATCACGAGTGCTCTGAAGAGTGCAATTATTGGCCACAGTTTCTCTTGTTCGAATTGTCTACTAGATTCATCCCATCTGTTGTCTGCCTTTCTGTCTGCTATAAGAATAGAATAGAATAGAATAGAATAGAAGTGTCGGCACTGAAGAAATAGGCCCATAGCCTGTTGCCGATTCTTGAATTTTTCGTGACTTGATTCACAAGGGATCCGGCCTTTGGAACCCGATCTTTCCATAACTGACGATTGATTGAGATAGCTGCTGGACTTATTGCCTGGTCTGCTATAGTTGCTTAGTTTCCAAAATCCTCCCATGGTCAACTTCGTCAAAAGCTTTAGCAAAGTCCAGATATACGACGTCTACGCCAGCTCTCTCCTCCAGTAAGGCCACGAGACGGTGGTGGCGCTCCAATAACTGTGATTACCACAAGCTGCTTTGCCAACGCATACGCCGTCCATCATTATATGCACTTCGGCTCTTCCGTTTACTAGACAATCCTCATGACCACTACCTTTTCAAACACCTTGATCACTCGTGAGGTCAAGATCACTTGTCTGTAATTTGGAGTCAGTCTCCCGTACCTCCTTCGTGGATTGGCGTTATCAGTCCCACTTGGAATTACATCAGTGATAATTCCTCCATCAATGAATCCTTCCAGAACATCGTGAGGGGAAGCTTTCAGGGCTCAGATATACATGTACTGCCGGATCTCCAACGGAGGATGACTTCGATTTTACTCAACTGTCTTGAGTAGCTCTGACTGCTAAACACTCATAGTAGTTTCTTGCAGCTCATACATGCTCTGATCAGCTCCAACGAGGAGAGCGTTATCCTTCAGTGGGCCCACTGGCCCTTTATTTAGCCTCGACTGAGTGTCGCGAGTGCAATCTGATGATGGTACTTTTTGATGATGGCACTTTTTGATGATGGTGCCTTTTGATGATGGTGCGTTTTGATGATGGTACCTTATGACGATGGTACCTTATGACGATGGTGCCTTTGGATGAAGGGGCCTTTTGATGATGGTGTCTTTTGATGCTGCTGCATTTTGACGATGCTACAGATCTATAATGCTGTCTCCTAGTCCTAATGCTGCCACTGCGACAGGGCGTGTGGGGCCTTGTGCTGCAGTGCAGCGTGGTGCTCAGCTGTGACTCGTCCTGCAGAGAGGCTCTGCTGGGACGCTCAGACCTGCAGCAGTTCCTGCAGTCTGCTGGAGACGCTCAGCGTCAGGTACAGCAGATTTTTAAGCTTTTTAAGCACTGCCATGGATATGCATGAAAAGGATACCAGAATATGAGTTCAGTAAGTGAATAAAATCTTTGAATGTATTGTTTCAACGCGGATGAGCCTGTGCACAGTATATCCATTGAGTTCCGATAATTAGGTTATTTTTATGCAACTTCTTTGCGCTGTTTCTCGCTAATTTTTATAACTGATATGTGACCGCAGCGTAGTGGCGGGAAACGGGCTTCCAACCCTACATTCTTCTTAATGTTGGAGCGAACTGATTTTTTGACTTTTTACAAGGAAACGTTGAGGCAAACACCGTGGTTTGATAGCCTAGCCTTACATTTGCTTAGGCTGCTACATGCTACATATTGGCATCTACATGTGCTCAAGCCGCTACGTGTACTTTGACCGCTACATGTACATTGGCAGCTACATTTACTCCAGCCGCTACGTGTACTTTGACCGCTACTTGTACTTAAGCGAAATTTGACAGTACATTGCTAATGACTGATGATAGCAAACTGCAGCACATGACTGCTGAAGCTGCAGGAAGTGTAGGTGACAGGCAATAATCTACTTGCAGGAGGCGCTGGCGGAGGACCTCACGCACGAAGAGTTCCTTAAAGTGCAGCAAGTAATGACCGGCCTGCTGCAGGCTGACCAGCAGGCCACAGCCGTGCAGGACGCGCTGCAGGTCGTCACAGGTAAGTTTAGTGGCAACAAACCTCTATTGAATACTAGTATAGTTTGCTCGGAGGCGCTCTGGCTAAATATTGCACTGGAATTTGGAATACTGTAAACCAAAATCACGTGATTCCTGTTTTCTCTAATTACAGTAATGATAATAAAGCTTATTCATGCTGATTTAACGAAAAATTCCCTTAAAACAAACATTTCACATAAACCATAGAGATCACATTTGCCTCGTTTCAAAATATGAAATATTTTAATGCATTACAAATTTCTACGTACCAATTTATAAATAAAATCATTTAAATTTTTGATCTAATATTTTTCTCCCAGTTTTATAATAAATCACTACTATACTATTTGTAATGAACTTTCACTAGCCTCGATATGTAGCCCCTATATTTTTGCAGTGCCTGGCTTCAAACTCATAACCCATATTCAACATCACTAATCACCCAGTAATACTTTCTATTGGTTCTCCACGTCCACTATAACAAATCTATAGGCAACAGATATCGCGCTGCCATAAATTACTTTATTAAAGTAGCAGCAATCCATATGTACACGTAAGATATCGTACATAGGGAGACGTACGACGAGGATGGGAGCTTAAAGTCAATAACATAATGCATATAATAACTAGTTCCTAGTAAGCTCAGGTCCGTAGTACAGTTGCTACCTTAGTGCGGGTTTACCCGCTATTTTGTCGTAATAAATTCCTTACCACCCATTTTAACTCAACACCAGTCACTCACCACCTACTCCCCTCAGCCGCCACTCACCCACCACTCACACCTCACCCCTCACTCACTACTCGTCTCTTATACACATCTAGATGTGTATAAGAGACAGTTCCACTGCTGCAACACAACAACACAATCTCTCCCCCAACACAACACAGCACAACACACA
>NW_025931002.1:106288-196290 GCF_000764305.2 Hyalella azteca
AGGACAATAACTTGCCGTTCTCAGGACAAAGGCCTGTTATCATAAGGACAATGACTTGCCGTTCTCAGGACAAAGGCCTGCTATCATTAGGACAATAACTTGCCGTTCTCAGGACAAAGGCCTGCTATCATTAGGACAATGACTTGCCGTTCTCAGGACAAAGGCTGCTATCATTAGGACAATGACTTGCCGTTCTCAGGACAAAGGCCTGCTATCATTAGGACAATAACTTGCCGTTCTCAGGACAAAGGCCTGTTATCATAAGGACAATGACTTGCCGTTCTCAGGACAAAGGCCTGCTATCATTAGGACAATAACTTGCCGTTCTCAGGACAAAGGCCTGCTATCATTAGGACAATGACTTGCCGTTCTCAGGACAAAGGCTGCTATCATTAGGACAATGACTTGCCGTTCTCAGGACAAAGGCTGCTATCATTAGGACAATAACTTGCCGTTCTCAGGACAAAGGCCTGCTATCATTAGGACAATAACTTGCCGTTCTCAGGACAAAGGCTGCTATCATTAGGACAATGACTTGCCGTTCTCAGGACAAAGGCTGCTATCATTAGGACAATAACTTGCCGTTCTCAGGACAAAGGCTGCTATCATTAGGACAATAACTTGCCGTTCTCAGGACAAAGGCTGCTATCATTAGGACAACAACTTGCCGTTCTCAGGACAAAGGCCTGCTATTATTAGGACAATAACTTGCCGTTCTCAGGATAAAGGCTGCTATAAGTCGGACAAAGAACTGGCATCCTATATAATGACCTGTCGTCACAGGTAACCTGCTTCCTATAGGCGTGTAGGAGGTGGCTTTTAGAGGTCAGGTTAGTTACAGGTTAATTGGTTCCAGTGTAAATAGTCGCAGGTAAAAGTTGCTTTAATTAAAAATTTATAGAATGTAAAATAATTCCATATTAGATTGTAATCAACAAAATAGTCACATGTTGGATGATTACTAGTTGACCAATAACTAATGGAATATTTATACGTTAAATTCATCAAAGCTGAAGCTTTTAAATGTTAGATAGTATCCAGCTGAATTTTTATAGACTGGATAGTGAACGGATAAGATCCGTACTAACAGCTTCAGAATAAATATTTGCAGGTTAACTTGCAACAGATTATGATTTTTTTACCGTCCTGCAGGTGGGAGGAGCGGGGGAGAGGCAGAAAGGAGGTGGGGGGCACGGTGCTGGGGGTGAACCTGGGCCCCCGCGTGCTGGGCAGCTGGCCCGACAAGGGCCCCACCTTGGTCTGTGGGTCACACCTGCCCACCCACAACCCCACCTGCTGCATCACCCGCACCACAGTCAAGGTACCTGCAGCATCACCCGCACTACAGTCAAGGTACCTGCTGCATCACCCGCACCACAGTCAAGGTACCTGCTGCATCACCAGCACTACAGTCAAGGTACCTGCTGCATCTCCCGCACCGCAGTCAAGGTACCTGCAGCATCACCAGCACCACAGTTAAGGTACCTGCAGCATCACCAGCACCACAGTCACGGTTCCTGCTGCATCACCCGCACCACAGTCAAGGTACCTGCAGCATTACCCCACCACAGTTAAGGTACCTGCAGCATCACCCGCACCACAGTCAAGGTATAGTTCAGGAAGTGATGTATTTCTTGTGATAATGGATGAGCTTTGGCGGTGATAGTTGCATCTAACGTTTTTATGTTGTTAGGGGTACGGGGAGTTGACGATGTTTGTCGTGCGATGTCGGCGAGAAGTGTAGAGGTTGATGTCGGGAGGCTTAAGAAGGCTTATTCCTTGTAGTACTAGAAGCTCATGTATATCTTTCATAGTATCAGTTACCACATTGTGCTGCATGTACGAGAAAACTGTAATGCCCCGCTGACTGATTCTGGGATGTTCTCAGGATGCATAGTAAAACATAGGTCCAGTCAAGATAGCAGTTAAGTTAAGGTTATCTGCAAGGTCACCGACGACCTAGACAAGGTAGAAATTCATGTTTTCCTAGAGTTAGAATCTTAGGTTGGGACAGAAAGCAGGGACAACCATAACGTCTCTCTCGAGTGTATATAAGAGACAGTCTTCAAAGGTGTCTTGTTTCAGGGTCCGACCTACGCACTAGAAGGCGGCGACTCGGTCCTGGGTCTGAACGAAGCCTTGATGCTGGCCAAGGTGCATCCGTTCTCACCGCTGGGCACCTGCGCCAGACTTCGTCCCTTCTGATTCCGCGACTCCTTATTGGGCCTCGGCCTTGCCGTTCTTCGACCCTGCTGGGCCCCAATCTTACTGGGCTGCGACTCTACTGAACTCCAACCCTGCTATGCTGCGACCCTAGTGGGCTGCGATCCTGCTGGGCTGCGACTCTGCTGGGCTACGATCCTGCTGGGCTTCGATCCAGCTGGGCTGCGATCTTGCTGGGTTTCGATCATGCTCGGCATCGATCTTGCCGGACTCTAACCCTGCCGGGCCCCACTTCCCCCACAGCCCACACGCTCAACTGTGGATGATTGTGCACTGAAACAACGTCAACTGTCGCACCCACAACCAATTCAGCGAGACCAAATATTCCACGCGGAGTTAACGCTTTGCTTTTTAACTGATAAGATAGAAAGCGAGAAGCGAGAAACAATTATTGAACCATACAGCTCAAGAAATGGCCAGTTGAATGTTCGGATATACTTATTTAACCGCTATAGAATGACGTATCTTGAGGAACGAGTTACGTGTATGCAATTTGTTGTCACCATAAGCGCTCATGTGCATTGTTGATTTCGGCTAGTGGCTGATACTGTATTATTTCTATATTATATTTATATAATTTATTATCATACTATATATAAGTAATTCATTTTGTCTTTTGGTCACCATTTTTTTGTCAATTTTTGTCAGTGCACCAGCTGAGCCAAAATGCCCCCAGCTTTCTATGCTCATCGTCTGCACATAAATTGCACGAACTGCGATCAGGCTGTCGCCAGGATGTTTATAAGCGATAGTTTATAATGAGCAAGAATAAAGGCTACCCAGACTTCGAGGATTTGAATGTATTGACCTGAATCGTATAATTAATTTACCTTGAATAAAATAACAGGGAGCGTTTCCAACAGCAGTCATGCGTACCACTGCAAGTTTACTTGTTTCAATTAGCAGTCCTGCGACCAGGTTACCACTACAAGTTTACGCGTTTCCAGCAGCAATCCTGCAACCAGGTTACCACTGCAAATTCACGCGTTTCCAGCAGCAATCCTGCGACCAGGCTACCACTGCAAATTCACAAGTTTCCAGCAGCAATCCTGCAACCAGGTTACCACTGCAAGTTTACGCGTTTCCAGCAGCAATCCTGCAACCAGGTTACCACTGCAAATTCACAAGTTTCCAGCAGCAATCCTGCAACCAGGTTACCACTGCAAGTTTACGCGTTTCCAGCAGCAATCCTGCGACCAGGTTACAACTGCAAGCTTACGCTTTTCCAGCAGCACTCCTGCGACCAGGTTACCACTGCTAGGTTACGCGTTTCCAGCAGCACTCCTACGACCAGGTTACCACTGCTAGGTTACGCGTTTCCAGCAGCAATCCTGCGACCAGGTTACCACTGCAAGTTTACGTGTTTTCAGCAGCAATCCTGCGACCAGATTACCAGTGCAAGTTTACTTGTTTACATTTACAGCAATCCTTCGACCAGTTTTTCGGGGTGTTCGAGAAACATAGATGCAAATAGTGTTGGGACGGCCACTGCCTGTTGTTATGACAAACAGCTAATGAGATCGACGTTCTTTCTAAAATCCAATTGAGTGTAATGATTCGATGTTCAGCTTAGTTAAGTGACGCAAATACGTAAGTACATTGAAGGGCAAATGTGTCTAGCAATAAACTCTTTGCGAAATTCCCCAAAGCGGGTTATTCAAGAACGACGCTAATTAAGCATGACTATGTGAAGCGCTAATATAAAGCAGAGCCGCAGCTGATGGCCGCTATATATGGTCGTTGTTCATTCTTTTCGTATGTAACTTAGATGCAGTTTGCGTCGTCCTTTGAACTTTCTAGCTGTTTACCGGGTAAATTTTGAAAGTATTAAATTTTTTGTGCACGCCTTTTGTGTAGAGATATCAAGTTGTGGGTTGCCTGTTTGTTAACCTCATATATTTACTGTGGCCCGCCCGCCTTATCAAGTTGCCACTTAGTACCTAACTCCTGATCGTTGACGTATTCCATCTACTGGAGACCTTGTGTTGAATAATCCTTGCAAATGCCTTTCTTTCTGAACTTATGAAGCGTTATATTATGAACTTTAATTCGGGGAGGGGCAACGGCAGAATTTGGCATTAAACTTTCTTCTTGGCATCTGTACTAAGCCTAGTCTCTTGTCTGTGCGCCATGGTGTTGACCTAACCTTGGTGACTTTGAACTTGTCTATTGATATTAGAATTTATCAAGTTTTCACGCATCTGAAAGCACAGAACGTGCATTTACATGGAAATTAATAACGTGAGCTTTCGATAAGAAATTATCGTCTGTGATACGCAGACATATGAAAGACTTCTAATGTGCTAATTGATTCATAACTAGACTAAATTGATAACCGAGAGCCCATTCTTTCACTCCAGTTTATCCTCATACAGGATTGACTGGATCCCAAACCAGCCACCACAGTTCTTTCGTTCAGAAGTTAGGTTTAGTTTTTTTATGTTAGGACGTACAGAATAAAAACACAGCTCCAGGGAAAACATATATAATATTCATGCAAAATGCGATACGCAACACATAAGCTTATATTCCCATGTCCTTTAATGTATCCGATGGTTTATTATAAGATCATGTGACAAGTGCTGATACATCTGGTTTACTGGCACCAAGTTTACGCGTATTGTTCAACTTCAAGGCAGGATTGGTGATCCATATGGGATCTCCCTGCTCGTGATATAAATACTGAACGACAGAACTGTTAAATACACAATATGTAATAAATTAGTGCTTACTTTAAGTAGCCGTCTCCCCTAGGAGGTCGTGTAAAGTTGTCACGTACCATCAGTACTACGTTTATGCCGGTATTCACCGTTTAGGGTAGTGAACTTCTTCATGACGAAAAAAACTTGGAATCGTGTGTTTCTTAAGTTCTTGCGTAACATTGCGAACCCATGACACTGGTGGTAAGCTCACCACAATTTCGGAACACTTGAAATGAATACAGAAGGAACTTAGCGATGATTTGATATATATTTGCCGTGGGTTCTCGGCTGCAAACAAAAGCAAACGAAGACGTCATGCCATTAGCTTGCACGCGTGAGCTCGATATCAATTTAAGGCTTGGGAGGATTTGGAGGCGGTGCATCAGACTGGCTGCTGCATTGCTAGCATCATATACTCATCCTGAGACAAATGCAGAACTTCAGCTGCACTTCAATTGTACCCCATGTAGGACAGTGTCATGTAAACAGTGCCGGCAGTGAAATGGTAATATTAAACGTAGTGTCAGTATTAGCTAACGCAGTGGTAGTATTAAAAAGGTTAATACTGTTGTTGATATAGTAGAGGACACAAAACTTGCCGTATAGTTGATGTATCGATTTGGCGTCAGTAGTCACAAAATTGAAGTCGCCCGCAAGGTGGGAGGTAAAGAAACATCATGAAAATTATGATTATTGATACCCAAACAAAGGGCGTAGGCGCCAAGTGGCAAAAAGCGGGCTAGAGCCATGAGCGAGTTACCACCTCATGAAGACGAAGGAAGGACAGGTAAACACCAAATGAAACGAAGTTGAAACTGAACAGAAACTGAAACGTACAGGATGTCGCTTGCAAGAGGCATCGCACGAGAGAGTGAGATGAGAGGCGCAATTCATCAGCAAGCATAACAACTTCTCCCGACATCATATCTGCGAACGAATCTCATCCCAACATCTTATCTGCCCACTCAACTGAACCCCCACATGTGATTTACCTGCACAAAAACTTATTCATACAACTGCCCTACCTACACGACACCTTATCCCACATCTGATCTGCCTAAAAAACAACTTATCCCTACATCTGATCTGCCTACACAACAACTTTTCCCTACAACTGATCTGCCTACACCCCAACTTATCCATACATCTGATCTGCCTACACCCCAACTTATCCATACATCTGATCTGCCTACACAACTTATCCCTAGGTCTGATCTGCCTACACAACAACTTTTCCCTACAACTGATCTGCCTACACCACAACTTATCCATACATCTGATCTGCCTACACAACTTATCCCTACATCTGATCTGCCTAAACCACAACTTATCACTACATCTGATCTGCCTATACCACAACTTATCACTACATCTGATCTGCCTACACCCCAACTTATCCCTACATCTGATCTGCCTACACCCCAACTTATCCCTACATCTGATCTGCCTACACCCCAACTTATCCATACATATGATCTGCCTACACAACTTATCCCTACATCTGATCTGCCTAAAAAACAACTTATCCCTACATCTGATCTGCCTAAAAAACAACTTATCCCTACATCTGATCTGCCTACACCACAACTTATCCCTTCATCTGATCTGCCTACACCCCAACTTACCCCTACATCTGATCTGCCTACACCACAACTTTGTCCCACAACTGAGACCCGAAGAGAGGCAAGAAGCATGCCCCTAGGAACGCGTGACCCTTGCGCCGAACCAAGAGGTCGCTTGAGATAAAACTTTTTACACAAGATACTGGCCAGGAAAGGCGCCTGAATCAATACTTCGTAGCAGCGAACACACTAAGAGTATTTCTTATCACATTATGCCATTTGAAGAACCTTACAGTCGAAGTAGGAAATACGTGGCTCTTATAGAGAGTGAAGATAAATTTTCTTAATGCATAACATAGCAATCTCGATAATACAAAATTTTCTTCAGCAAGAGCATTTTTAGTTGAGCTGACTAGAGAAGGTAAATTGTACTAAAAACCAATATGGTTCTTTTTATGCGCTGCAAATGTCGACTAGAGACCACACAAAATTTCAAACTTGTATTACTATAAAGTAACTAGAATTTAGTTATTGTATGATCTCATGTCAGCAGAAAGACAGAATATTGTCAGCTGATCAGAGATGCAGCTCGGGGCTGTGAGTCCTAACTTACAGTAACTGTTTAAAATACGGTATTAAAACGGTGAATGCTTAAAAAAGGCATTAAAACGGTAACTACTTAAAAATGGACTTATAAACTTTCTAGACTGTTAAGTGTGCACAACTGACAAGTAGGATAAGGTCGACGGAATAATGAGCACCAACAACGCACATGAAGTGCAAGTCGAAGAAACTTCTTGACGACTGGTGACGCATGACACAACAGTGAACTTGCTTCCAGTAATGAATACATATAGTAGGATATTTAGAATAGAAAGTGCTATTTAAAAATGGACACATGTTGAACCATAACCACAGATAAATTTGAATTCCTCATACTTTTAAACCAAATAATCCACGAACATTATTTAAGGCAGCGCACGTGTGTTGAACACGCACGGAATGCGCGTGTTTATCTCACGGAACGCGCATGCATTTAACTCGCATTATTAGCACAAGTATAAAGGTATCTTGGAAACCATCATTACTAAAGGTGACGGCATTACGCCACTAGTACATATAACTTGCATACCAACACAACGACTCCTCTGCAACCAAGTCTGGAAGCGACTCAGAAATCCATGTAAACTTTAGAGAACGGCCAGCAGGCCAGTGAGAGCCGGCAAGCCCCCAGGTACAATTGCAACGACAAACTTGAGCTAAATATTGCACGACAAAGATGAAAAAGTTGCAAAAACTAAAACTAGGCTTAGCTGTGAACTCGAAAGTATTTTTTCTCAAAGCGGCATTGCTCGTCCTTGGTAATCTCAGAGCGCGTGCTCTGACTCCATCGCCGGCAGAGCTTGGGTGCCAATGAGGAGCTTGGTGGAAATATCCGTCCTGCAGATTGGGCAGAGAGAGAGGGGCAGAGAGCACGTGTGGCAGAGACACACGTGCCCACACGGCAACATCAAGACACATGACGCTTGCGCTAGACACACCACGCACTCAGGCTCCACGTAAGCATGCTCTAAGCTGGGAGCGGACGGCAAATCGTCGTCAGGCAGGTATTGAACGGGCGGGGCAGAGGGCGAACGTGCATCGTAGCATGTCTCTCCATCAACAGACTTTGAAGGCAGAGAAGAAGCCCCGAGCTTCAGTTTAGCAAGATACTCCTGCAGCGCCTCCTGTAGGGCTTCATGCAGCTCTCTGGAGATGCCAAATTCCTGGGCACGCTCCTCATCCATGCTGGAGAGGTCTTGCAGGGAGACGCCGTGCCGAGCAAACACCGGTCGAAGGTGCGATGCATTGGCCGCGTGCAGCACCTCTGCCACGTCGGCATCCAGATGCGCCTCAGCCTCAGCCAGATAGTGGGGCTTGATGTCCATCAGCCGCTGGTACTGCACCAGCCAAAAGTCTGAGGCATCCTTGCCACCAACTTCGAGTACGCCCTCCATCCTGGTCACCCAGTCTTGCAACTCTGACTCGCGTTCTTTCTTTTGTGAGACGAGGCGCCTTAGCAGATTCACCAGAGCGTGGCGCTGTTCCAGCATCTCCATTGACCCACCTTCGAACGACAACGTCTGCTTACGAAGCTCCAAGGCAGACACTCGCACCAGCTCCTTCTCCACCTGCTTGATCTGAAAAAGAAATGAAATCTTTGTTTAACGTGCCACGCGGTACCTGAGTGCTCATAGGAAACCAAGGCAACGGTCATGAAGGCTAAGTTATATAGTAGTAGAGTACGCATTGGTTGACAACATGAGTACAGCTTGATGCTGCTTCAGCGGCGTTAGTATAGGAACAGGATCATAGTCAGAAACAAACAAGAACTGGGGGTTAATAACGAATGCACCGCTTTGTCATTCCGGACTGCAGAGCAGTCCAATACGAAATCTACCTTTTAGTTAAATAATGATTTTTCACAGTAAATAGTTAGCTAAGATGATCATCCAAAACTTTACCCCAGCCATTTGCTTCAACTGAATCTATTTGTACATAAGTGGAAAAGCCTCGCTCTCAAAAAGTAACTGAAGAACATCAGCAAATCAACAGGTTTTAAGAATTTCACACAATGAATAAAAAATCTTGAGCAAAGGTTAACAAATAAAATGCATACCAAATAGTCTGAAATGAAATACGTACGTTAGACATTCTTTGAGTGGCTATTCTCTAGAATTTAGGTAAATACCCAAGCCAGGCACACTTAAGGGGAGCGTCTACCCTAAAATTTATCTTGGCTATTTACAGACGGATCACTCTGAAACTTGGTACACTTATGTAAAATAGAAAAAAAGCTTTTTGTTCATGGGAATTTTTCGAAATAAATGAAAGAAAACGAGAAATTCTTAGAAAATGGCCAAAAAGGGGGTACTGTAACGTAGAAATCTATCTCCTCCCAGGATTTTCAAGCTACGACATCGAGACATGTATCAATCGATGCGTAAGGACCATATCTACAAAACTGTGTAGACGTTTTTTTGAAATTCTAATTTTTGTTGGTGGGGGGACATTTTTCGTATTTTTTTTAATTTTCCCCCACTTTTTACTAAATAAAATCCAAACTATAACGAAATTAGAAAAACGCCTACACAACTTTGTAGATCTTTTATTTGCAAATCGAATGATATATGTCTCATTGTTGTAGCTTCAAAACTCTAGGAGTAGATAGGTTTACAGTGACAATAAGTTAACTTTTCAGTAGAGCCCGACAAAGTCGCGCGCGCCTCGAAATAGTCATTCAAGGGTGTAAGGTTGCATGACTAGACGATCCTGGAGCTCAATTTCTGTCAAGGATGGTGCGAAAGACGGCACGAGAACTATCCCGTACGACTGCAGGCGTACGTATAAGTGAAGCACAGCGTGTTCAGACTAGCTAACTAAGTGTACTGCCGGTAATTTCAGCCTATCATGTGAAAGAACTCCACCACCTCTAACCCTTTCGCGATCTGTCGTGAAAGAGATGGTTTTGGTACCGTTAGATGCGTCAGAATGTAAGCTTCAAGATGAGAATAAAAACCGAAAAAGTGAAAATTTTCGATTTTAGGGTAGACGCTCCCCACAGCCGACAACATGTTCTAGTTGACAAATTTTGGCAGGAACTCAAAGCGAACTCCCCTTGCGACACAAAACAAAAAACATGTGAATATCAATCGCAAAGTAAGTAATGAGACACTCCAAAAAGCAAATCTATAATGGTAAATGAAAAAACCCTTACCTGCATGATGATATTGGCCCGCTTGATGTCGTTGTTGAGCAGCAGAAGTTTGAAGGCAGCAGCCTGACACTCCTGGTCGTTAAGAAGAATCTCATTCCAGTTCTTGAGGTTGCTTTGCCGTGCGGAGAAAACGTCACTGAGATGCACGTCGTTGTGCTTGCTTGACTCAAGTAGATCACATACCCAACCATCAGTCTTGCCGCCGTGCAGCCGCAACTCTAACGCGGCCGTTTCTGATAGAAGTTCCTGCATGGCTCTCAACACCTCGCTCTGTCGAACCTCAGCTTTGGCATCTGAAGCAGATGACACAAGCGCCTCCAATTGCTCTTCTTGCGCTGCCAAAGACGCGACGAATGCGGCATTTTTTAGTGCTGCGCCACTGATGATCTCTTCCGTGATGGAGGCCACTTGCTGTTCGCTCGCAGTCAGGTCGGCAATTAGCCGCTGCTGCTCGCTGCTGCGGTCGCCAACTATGCTGGTTAGCTCACGGTGTAACTCTTCCTCCTGCGCTGTGAGTTGTTCGATCTTATCATGCTTACTTGTAGTACGAGCTATATATGCTCCTATTTCTTCGTCCTGTTTCTCCTTCATCTTTTTCTCGAGCTCGACTCGCCACAACTGGTCTTCGAGTTTCCTGGATTTGGCAAGAACCTGGTTTTCAACAGAGCTACTTACATCGCAAGCCAGCTTCTTCTTAAAATCATCTTGTTTCCTAAGAACAAAGTTGAGCTCCTCCTCGTTTCTCTCTTCTTTCTCTTTCTCCTTCATCAAATGTTCAATCATCTCTTGGCGTTTCTTCAGGATATAGTTTGCCATGACTGGCGTGAGGTCTTCGTCAGGTTGAGGAGGCAGGGGCGTCTGAGGCGCCTGAGTTTTCTCAGGTTGTTTTAAAACACCCGTGTATTCCACTCCTGCTTCAGCACAGAGGTGCTGCAGTAAGGCTTCCAGTCCTGCCTCTTTGAGCAACCTGCAATGCGGCTCTTTGAGGCAATCAAGGGACACAGTGAAATGCTCTAAGGAACTCTGAAGTTGGTGAAACTTTTCAGGGATGCGTTTAATGAGGTTTCCTTCCATATACAACTTGCAAAGCTTTGGTAAGGCACAAATAGCCAGAGGCACTTCAGAAAAGTCGTTTTCAGAAAGGTTTAGGTGTTCGAGGCTCTTCAGATTGCTAAATGATGATGGCAATGACTTGAGATGGTTCTTTGCAGCATCTAACTTGACTAAATTAATCAGAATTCCAATGTCTGATGGCAGCTGACTTATATTGTTGCTGTGGAAATCTAAAACTTGAAGTGCGATTAGATCACTCATACATCCACCATCTTTGAGTGAAGTTAAAGCATTGGTATGGAGTAGTAATGAAGTTTTTCTAAGAAGTTTGCAGTAAGTAAAGGTCTGATCAGGTACAATGGTGGCTTGACAACCTGAGATGTCGTAGACAGGTTCAGTGGTTTGCTGTGACTGCATGCACTTCAGAGCCAGCAGGTGCTTGTCTTCTGGTCCTGCCACTTCAGATGAAGGAGTTTCATGCTTCCGTTTGAAAAAGTTCCAAAAAGGCATTATTCTACAATTTAGGTTCCTTGATGAAAAATAAAAGTTTTAAAACATAACTACATACTACGTCTGAAATTGAAATGGAAAAGTTGGTAAAAAGTTAGTTAAATTAATAAAAATTGTTAACACCACACACCAAATTCTTAAGTGAGAGCGGCAAGAAGTCTAAACTTAAACTCAAGATATCACTTCTCACAAGTACTGTAAGGACTTCACCACCATGTGTATCTTCTCTATGATTATAAATTGTGATATAATTGATAGGTGATGGTTCACAGCCATCATAAGAGGCAATATGGTGTTTGAAAATACAAGATAAAATTTGAATTTTGTAAGGTTGCTGCATGTGGGTGCAGAATGAAACAATTACATTGAAGTATTTTTGCTTTTTTATCTACTGACATCTCGATAACATCATAAAGTTGCTGAATTTTCTAATTGGAGCTTCTGTATATATCATACCCATCATTTGCAAGCACATGTAAACAGTTAAGCAAGCAGGGAAAAGTGCATCTGTACTGAACTTTTTATTTGAAGAATGTAAGCCAGGATTGATTAACCTGACAATTTTCATTACACATTTCAAAAATCTTCTATGGCTGCCTCAATGGCTGGCCTAAGGGGACATGCAACATCTAATGATAGGTATGGTTTGAGATAAAAAATTATGAGCCTTTTATGGATGAAGGAGCCATCCTACTGAAGTTAGTCACAGATTTGGAATGAGCTCAAGAGTTTTAGTGGCACAGTTAAATTTATACCAAACAAAAGGTTTGAGACTATTTGGTCCCTAACAAGAGAGAAGCCAGAAATATAATAAGTCATGTTGCCTCAAACATCTTAGAAAAAATATGACATTACATTCATAGATGTCTCAAAATTGTGCATAAAAATACACTTAAATCTATTATTCAAAAATGACAATAGGCTGTTCACATTTTTGCATATATGAAAATTTGTTTCAGAGAAAACAAAATTTTTTTGAGAAAATTTTAGTATCTATTTATAATATACATTACCGTAAAATGGGGTAACTTAGACCACTTTTTGTTTTTTTAACAAAAACCCCCAAAACTCAAAAACTATTTGACATAGAAAAATTTTGTCAATGGGCATTAAAGGCCTAATACTGAGGCTACGTATCACAATAGAAAGATAAAAAAAATTATGCATATCTAATAGGTTAAAAAATGAAAAATGTTACCAATGAAAAAAAGCTATTATTTAAAGCCTGTCATAGAACCCCCTCCAATTTTTTTATTTTGTTGGTAAAAAAACTCCATTTTTTGGTAGCAGTTTTTTCACCGCCACGTGGCGGTTTTTTGGATTTCTCATTTTTGTGGGTGTGGAAGCATATTTTCCAATATTTTTCAAAATGTATTGATTTTACCCCCACCCTCCCCCACTTTTTGCAAAATAAAATCCGAAATATAACAAAATTGGAAAAACAACCAAGTGACGTTTGTAGATTTTTCCTTTCCAAACCTAATGGTTAATGTCTCATTGCTGTAGCTTCAAAGCTGTAGGAGGAGATAGGATTGCCGTGAGAGAGGTTTTCAGCTTTGGCAATTGTTCAGTAGAGGCAAAACGCCATGCGGCACATAAAGGCACATATTGTAGCCTAGATACCAAAAGTAAGCATCAACTCACTTCAAAGACAGTCATCGGTGCATAGAGCCACTAAATGAACACCATTCCGCGTGTTGTCTGTGAGGTTACTGAGCTCTAGCAGAGTGGAGAGAACATTTTATACTTAATTTCCCCCTTTGGAATTACTGAAGGCCCCCACCCCCTTCCCCCCTTAAGGGGTCTGTTGTGAACGCAGAAATCAACGTACAGAGATGGTTCTAGTACCGATCAATGCGACAGAAAGTAAGCTTTAAGATGAGTATAAGAACGGGAGAATGTCATAATTGGCCGCTTTACGTCAGACAATCCCCTTTATGGTGCCCGGCCGGGTAATTTCCGCCATAACTTTACTGAAGGGGCCTGGACACCTCCTCCCCTTACGGGATCTGTCATGAACGCATAAAACAATGTACAGAGATGGTTCTAGCACTGTTCAATGTGTCATAAGTAAGCTTTAACACATTGACTACGTATTGGTACATATGCGACCACAAAATGTATTTCTCCAGGATATAGTGGTACATAATTCAGGTTGCCTAAAATCTGCCAAATCCGAGAACAAAAAAGGCCAGAAAAGGCTCATAATTCAATGTATACTAGTTTATTTGTAGATTCCGCTATAAAAATTCCATTTATTTTCTTTTTGCAGTATTTAAAATTTAATTAGGAAGTACCCCTATCATAACTCACCCTTTTGGGATCTGTAGTAAACGTATAAATCAACGTACAGAGATGGTTTTGGTACCGTTGAATGCTTCAGAAAAGCAGCTTTAAGATGAGTATAAGAACTGGAGAATGTCATAATTGGCCGCTTTACGTCAGACGATCCCCTTATGGTGCCCGGCCGGGTAATTTCCGCCATAACTTTACTGAAGGGGCCTGGACACCTCATCCCCTTACGGGATCTGTCGTGAACGCATAAAACAATGTACAGAGATGGTTCTAGTACTGTTCAATGTGTCATAAGTAAGCTTTAACACATTGACTATGTATTGGTACATATGCGACCACAAAATGTATTTCTCCAGGATATAGTGGTACATAATTCAGGTTGCCTAAAATCTGCCAAATCCGAAAACAAAAAAGGCCAGAAAAGGCTCATAATTCAATGTATACTAGTTTATTTGTAGATTCCGCTATAAAAATTCCATTTACTTTCTTTTTGCAGTATTTAAAATTTAATTAGGAAGTACCCCTATCATAAATTTTAGCCGGCCAACGCAATTGAGACAAACTAAATCACGGAATTTGTCCAGAAAAAATGACTGTCTGGCAACCCTGCTTAAAAAAAGTACAAAAAATGAGATAATAGTGCAAGATGGAGCAATCATAGTCAACATGTTTAGATGAGCCTAAAACCAGAAAAGCCAAAATTTCGACCTTTGGACCCAGACCCCTTTAAATTAAATTGAATCAAGTTACCTGAAATAAATAAGTATCTATTGATGCTTCCACCTTTTGAAAAAAAATGCGGAAAGAGCATCAATTCTATTGTCCGAGTCAAAACCTTCATTTAAATGCTCATATTTTAATTTGAGGACTTTGCAGGTGGTGATGCTATAGATAGAATGATGGTCAGATAATTAGTGATTGACTGAGGCATTATAAGAACGCCTCACAAACAAACAGAAATTGTCCATTCCATAAAGACTCAGAAAATCCATGTAACCTCTCAAAATTACCATATCCTTCAAGTGAGATCAAAACAGCATTGTAGTCATCATCCAAGGTGCAAAAAAGTGAGCGAATATTCAGCAATCATGCATCAATAGCAAAATTTACTTCTTCAGAAGATCTTGCTAACATATTTAGTATTTACATTTTGAATTTTATCCGCATGACAACGGACATGGCCAATGCTTGATGATTGGTGCAGATGTGTTCAGATTACAACTAAAAAAGACAATGAGCAATAATTGGCATAGGCATTTTCCCATTGCAAACAAATATGGCCAATGCCGCCAATGCGCAACAATCCTCACAGATGTACTGTATGCATATCAATCAATATAGCAGTTACGTTATGATGGGCATGGACACAAGTACACAGCTAGCAATGCACAGCTTGCAATGTTTTGGTCCTAGAAACTATATCTTATCAAGGCACTTGCCATGCTCTGCACTCGGCACTCAGGTCACCATATGGTTATCAAACCCTACAAATCATGGTTCTGACCAGCATTATCTGGTTTTTAGTGACAAGCAGCAAGGCAGGCATAGAACATACCTACCTCTTTCAAGCTGCAACCAGAGCTTTTTACCCATTTTTGGAGCCTTGAGATTCCCACTAGATGAGTTACCTTGTATCCAATCTTAAACAAAAAAACATGCCCCAAGATTCCAAATACATAAAAAATTAGTCTCATTGGAGCCACAAGATTTCATTCATAAGAGGGAAAATTTGAATCATGTAATGCAACAAGGTATGTACAGTTTCAGGAGCAATTCAGAACAGAAGAGTGTCAACTTATGTGCTATTGACAGGTGATCATTTAATTATATTTTGAAGCTGCAAGATTGTTCTTAGACAAATTGTCTACCTGAAACCAGGCATGGAATATATCTACTTGGCAAGCTGTGACTGAATTTTTGAGCCGTGGTTTTATGGATTTGCTAGCCTTGATTCCATTACTTCGAGCCGTGATTTCATTTCTTTGAGGCATGAATTCCATATCTTGGCCATGAAAAGCCATTAATAAGCTGCAAACGTATACAAAGTCCCAGCACATGTTACCCCAAATCTCTAATTTAACCCTATAACAGTCAAACAGCAAAACTAACATTTGGCTTCACTCAAGTGGCAAACAAACACATGATAATGCAGTCTGACCGCTCTGACGTGACAGCAGCTATGTGATCTTCAAAGAAATGTTTTGGGTTGACTTGTTGTTATTACATTTTGCAGGAATGTTATAGTAATGCGGATTGTGCCATCATAGCGCCACTAGCGGAAGTTGAAAATTTTATGAAACGACATATTTGCAACGTTGCAAGCAGCAATTTTTCCATCTAACAAAAATACATGACCGAGATTTCATACCTACTGAAATTCTATACTACAGCTGGGATATTTCAGAAAAAAGTAGGACTTTTTCAGCCCTGCCAGAACCTGATTGTTAATAATACTGTTATTACTGCTGTACCTAACTGTAAAATTAGAAAGAAGCCACCAATAAATTAGATAAAAACACCAGTAAATTTGTTTATTTTTACTCATTCCTATGGTCTTTGCCCAATTTTTCTAGTAAAACCTATAAAAAAACTAACAATTTTCATCCACAATTTTCAAAAATCACCTTTGAAATGATCATGTTTGTCTGCAATTTTAGGAAAATTCTGCCTATTATTCCATATAAAATTTTGTACAATCAAACAATATTAACTTAACTGTAGAATTATTCAATTTATGACTAGCGACCATTCTGAAAGAAGGAAGATCAGCCGATCAGGCAAATTTTCCAAAATGTATATGGGTAAAAACTATCATTTTATGGGCAATCTAAAAAAAATACTAGGTAGACCAAATTATATCTTTCTCTCATTTTAAGGAAAGAAATCAGACATAAGTCATATAATGTAAACGCGGTATATTATTCCGTCACATTAAGGATGCATCGAGAAATGAAAAACTATAAAAAAATAACCATATGCGTTACTCAAGTTCTGTTTGCCTTATGTGACTCTCAAAACACTGCACTACGTGTCAGCAACAACGAAACATCACAAAATGTTGCCATATTTATTTAAAAGCCTTTAGAATGCAAACCTACCAAATCCCTATATTCCATCACTGTGTGTGGCAATATTAGGCACGTGGTGAGGTGTATTCCGTCCACGCTTCAAATTCTACTGATACGTAATGCCGTCATCCACGTGTTCAAATTCCGTTCGCTGTGTGAGCTGTATTGGAATACAACACGGCTTTGAATCAGGCATGGAATATATCTACTTGGCGAGCCGCGACTGAATTTTTCGAGCCGTGGTTTTATGGATTTGCCAGCCGTGATTCTATTTCACCAAGCCGTGAATTCCATATCTCAGCCATAAAAAGCCATTTACAAGGTGCGAATTTATTTACAAAGTCCATGCACGTGTTACCCCAAATCTCTAATTTTAAACGGCAACAATAACAGTCAAACGGCAACAATAACATTTGTCTCTACTGTAAGTTCAGCACGTGTTAATACAGTCTGACAGCTTTGACATGACCGCAACTATGCGCGATCTTCAACAAAACGTTTCGTTGATTTGTTTACATTACGATGTTTATGTTTTTTTCTGCAAGATATTTTTGGCGGGAACGGTAAAGCAATGCGGTTTGCGGAAGTTGAAAATTTTATGAAATGACATGTTTGCAAAGTGCGAACCGCGATTTTTTAATCAAACAAAAATTTATGACATTCGAGCCGCGAGATTTCATACCTACTGAAATTGTATGATATGAGAGCCGCGATATTTCAGACAAAAATAGGACTTTTCCAGACTAGCTTTGAATTAGAACACTTATGAATATTGAACACTACTTAATTACGCTTTTAATTAACTTTTAAGCTTTTAATTAAGCAAATTTTAATTTTTGTACACAGCTTGGAATGATCTGTGTGTGTCCAATTCAAGTTGTGACGGAATTAGTTTTCATGTGTCTAAATCCATTTCTCAACTTAATCATCTATTAATTTATTTACCACTTGAAATCAGCGAATACAAGTATACTTAAAGGATTTCTAATATATTCACAGACATATTCAAAAGTCTCAAACCATAATATTCTTCCAATACAAACAGTTATTCACTATTTGGTAGAGCAAGCCAGCAAGGTCAACTGTCAAATTTGACACATTTTTTGATGATCTCACTGGGTAGCGTGCATTGTCTCTCTTTGGATCTCAATATTTTCCTGCTAGATGGCCAAGACCTAGTGTTTGGCAGTATAGTTTGACTTTGACATGCAAATGTATGACGTCACCATTTCAACCATCAACAAACGCATGGAACTAAAACAAAGCTTAATATAAAGGAAAAACTAAAGAGGTAACGAAATTATGAACAATGTTGGAATATACCGCGTTTACCCTACACCGGCCTACACCCTGACCCTACTGTCTAACTCACAGGCCATAAAAAGTAAAAACAAATAGCTAAATGTTACACTTGCAGCAAACATAGGCATTTTTGTATTTTGTTTCATTTACATTGGCTTTTGTCTGATTTTCCAGAATCAGAAAGTCCTTGAAGGCTTGACAACTTGACAAGTT
This sequence comes from Hyalella azteca, assembly GCF_000764305.2. Taxonomy (NCBI): domain Eukaryota; kingdom Metazoa; phylum Arthropoda; class Malacostraca; order Amphipoda; family Hyalellidae; genus Hyalella; species Hyalella azteca. Next base: position 124,974 of record NW_025931002.1, read on the forward strand.
GACAAGCCAGGAAAATGCCAGAATTTCAGAACTTCCTTATCACTTAGGTAGCTGGTAGCCTAATGTCTCTTCACTCTCTTGTTGTAGTTGTTGACATGTTGAGTTGTTGTCCTGCTCCTGCATAATTAAGTGTAAAAAAAAAAACAGTACAATTTTGCCATGGCCATACAACTTCTTAGTTCTCAAACACCAAAATTATGTGACTTTGGAAATTGGAGCTTCAGAGCTTGGGTTTCAAGTAAAAAAGTGGGCATCTACCTAGATTCTAGCCTTGCTATGAAAGTAATGAAACTGAATTAATTAAGAATTATGGGGATAATTTCCATACATAAGTCATAAATTATGAAATAAGGTATTTGGATTTAAAAAAAAAATATAAAATTTTAGCACAAAATTCTGATCTAGTTGGATCGAGCTTTAATTACTTAAATTCATTACATATGATGATATGGAGCTTTGCGAGATCATACACAAAGTACACACCATGCACTTTATTACCGATATTACGTACAACACTCGAACTCGATGAGCGGGCGGATGTCGGATGACAGCCTTACAGCTGACTCGCACCTGAAGGCTGTACGCTGTAGCGTGGCCGTGACGCGTGTAAGATGGTGTCATCAGCTACGGCACTAAGTCTGTAATGGAACGTGGATAACTTGTAATCCCTTAGTCTACTCCGCCCTTTAGCAGGCTTACGCACGGAAAGGAGGATGAAAGATATGCTGGTCTTGGGCTATGCTGGCCTCCGGCATGCATCCCGGATGCAATAGCAGCAATACCAAGGCCTATCTCTCTGTGTAACAACATTTCAGCAAACGAGCAGACGTCCGCAAAAAAAGCATGAGAATGTTGATATTTTTTTCCGGACTACTAACTTATTTTGAGGCTCAGCGTTCTTTCAGAATAATAAAAAATCTTTACATGTATAAAAATATTGAGGAAGAATGTTTTGATGCAACTTTTGCAGGTCGCTGCGAAGTTCTGGTTGTGCTGGCAGAAAACGAAACGTTTCGACCGAAATGTAACGATATTAATATTATACAATAAATTTAAAGCCATCATAGATTTTGGCGGGCCAATGAGGTTACAAAATGCCCTGAAAAGTCGAATTTGGTCGGAAAAGAGCACCGATTCGACACTTCAGCGAACTCTCCTGCGAGCTCGAATGCAAAAAATTCCCCCCGCAAACTACTGATATTATCTACTTATATTTCAAATTTGAATAAAATCTGTTCATAATTGAAGGAGTTATGAGTGCCAGAGTTGAAAATGAAGTTAGGTTTTGCATTCGAGCTCGCAGGCGAGTTCGCAGGCGAGTTCGCTGAAGTGTCGAATCGGTGAAAACAGCTCACCTGACAACATGGACTATGATGGCTCTAGTCGGTTGTCGCTGCCAAATGAATGATTGCTATCTCCAACAGCAAAACTGACATTTTTACACATTTTTACAAACTGAGAAATAATTTCATAATATATATTTCAATAATTATGTATCGTTGGCCTGGATTACATTTCAAAAGAGCAATGTCTCGTTTTCTTTGTTTCCTTATTATTGAAGTTGTTTTCGAAGGTCTTCCCTGTTTTCATCTATCAAGTCTGATGAATAAATACTCAGCAAGATCAGCAATATTGTTTAGTCTGTAAGCATCTAATAGGCCTTGTTACTTGAAATTAAAATCGAAATAATTTTAACCAAATATATGATGATTTAATGTTCCCTAATTTTTAAAAATAACTAAACGAAAGCAGAATTATTCTAGACTGAAAACTTTGCGGCAAACCAAACCGACTGTAAGCTGTGCTGAAATAGTCTATCATTAAATGTATAATTCTGGGTGATACTTTTTGCGTGTTTTCTCTCGTTTCACCAGCTTTGTAGAAGAAGTATTCAATTCTTACGGTTAACAATCATTACTCCGCGTTCAGCTTGAATTTTTGAATGTATGCTCATGGTTTTACCACAGTACGACCAGTAAACGAACAGTACTGCACAGTAAACGATATGCAATACTGTAAAGTAAACGAACAGTACTGTACAGTAAACGAACAGTACTGTACACTAACCGAACAGTATTGTACCGTAAACGAACAGTACTGTACTATTTAGTACTGTACAGTAAACGAACAGTACTGTATTTTCGAGTACTGTACAGTAAACGAACAGTACTGTACTGTCGAGTACTGTACAGTAAACGAACAGTACTGTACTGTCGAGTACTGTACAGTAAACGAACAGTACTGTACTGTCGAGTACTGTACTGTCGAGTACTATACTGTAAACGAACAGTACTGTACTGTCGAGTACTGTTCAGTAAACGAACAGTACTGTACTATCGAGTACTGTACAGTAAACGACCAATACTGTACTGTGTAGTACTATACAGTAAACGAACAGTACTGTACTGTCGAGTACTGTACAGTAAACAAACAGTACTGTACTATCGAGTACTGTACAGTAAGCGAACAGTACTGTACTGTCGAGCACTATACAGTAAACGAACAGTACTGTACTGTCGAGTACTGTACAGTAAACGAACAGTACTGTACTGTCGAGCACTGTACAGTAAACGAACAGTACTGTACCGTCGAGTACTATACAGTAAAGTAAACGAACAGTACTACTGTACTGTCGAGCACTATACAGTAAACGAACAGTACTGTACCGTCGAGTACTATACTGTAAACGAACAGTATGTACTGTCGAGTACTGTACAGTATACGAACTGTACTGTACTATCGAGTACTGTACAGTAAACGAAAGTACTGTACTGTCGAGCACTATACAGTAAACGAACAGTACAGTACTGTCGAGTACTGTACAGTAAACGAACAGTACTGCACTGTCGAGTACTATACAGTAAACGATCAATATTGTACTGTCGAGTACTGTACAGTAAACGAACAGTACTGTACTGTCCAGCTCGATGAACTGTCCCCGATTATTAGGATTCATATGTTTTCAAATCAATTGCAGGCAAAGAAATTCGCTAGGTAACATCCCTTATATTATAGTAATAATAATAGCGGTTTCAGCGTTCAGTAGGCCGTAGGCCTGTCGCCGATTCTTATAACATCGCAGAACATTCACAGCATTTTGCGGTCTCGAACTCGCAACTCACTGCTACAATTCTGCCGTGCTTAACCGCCCGGCCTCCTTGCCGATTCTGACTGGCGCACAGAGCTGTGATCGAACCCGCGCCTCTCTGCGCCAATCTTGATACTCTGAACTTTAATTAACCACGGGGCCACACTGCCTTCATATTACGAAGGAATAATTAACCTGTCCTTAATTCAGATACAATAATATGGCATGTATAGTATTAATGAACTATTAATGTGTCCTCAATTCAGAAACAATAATTATGGCATGTATAGTATTGATGAATCATTAATGTGTCCTTAATTCAGAAACAATAATATGGCATGTATAGTATTGATGAATCATTAATGTGTCCTTAATTCAAATGCCATAATATGGCATCTGAATTGCACACTCCTGCGGACTTCTAATTTATAACGTGGAGAATTGAGAGGCGAAATCTTATGGAACAGCCGGCTAAAAAGTGGACAAATTTAAGGGATGAGATTTGTCCATTTCGGAATTATCATGCAGGTTGATCAAAAATTTCCCCATATAATTGCATAAATAAATGTTTTAACAATCTAATATATCTGAGGAGTGTTTATTTTCCTCGTTAATGACAGCTTCCCCCTTCAATAAGGTTATGTTCATATGTTTACTTCACATTACATTGCTCAACGAGACAAAAATTCCGATACATAATTCGATGAATAATTTCAGTCGATAAATGTTTTTTTTTTTTTTGTAATGCGGTGCGTCCATGAATTAAAAATTGTACTCTTTAGGAAATAAATGTTCCTAAACAAGCATGAAACCTCATTTAATAAGTGCTCATAAGCTTACCAGGTACTAAAATTAAGCAACAGTTTGAAATTACAGTTGGAGATCAAGGGCTTGCTGTTGGCAAGTGGCAGTAATACATCGGATTTGCAAGCACTAATTAACGTATTTACCGCTCACAATATATGAAACATGCATACTTTTCTACGTAGACCTTGTTAACGGCATTGTCCTCGGTTAATTGAAATTGCATGCCGAAGGAAGCCTTTGGTTGAAGGTTGAACTTAACGGTTCTTCTATTGAATTGTATTTTTTGTGAGAGGCCACAAGCTTTGACTATGTTAACACTTAACATAATAAAGAAGGGCGTAGGAAGGGGCATGTAAACACAGCGTGTAACCTGTGTTGCTTAGCGACGCAGCGCCTACAACGACAGGTGTCCCGGTATTGCAGATCGACTCAGCCAAGGACAGTGAGGTGCTGAGTGAGGGTGTGGACCGGGCTAAAAACTCATCATGTGAGTGAGACTGTCGTATTCTCAGGCAATGAGAGAGGCAGTGTTCCATGTTTGTCACATTCGCAGAATTATTAATGACTTCATAAGCAAAACAGACCCTATAAAGCTATGACTTTTCAAGACGTTCTATCAATCGGGGATGTTGAGCTAACATTTGTGAACAATCTTGAATTGGCACCGCTTCGATTGATATTTTTTGTGACGAGTGACTCCAACCTAAAATGTTTTCTGATATTAATAAACAGACTTAATACTTTTAGCATCGTGGCGACTCTATAATTAAAGAAGCATCAAGGTTTGGCTCAATTGTTTCCTAGTTTTTGAAGCAAGTGTCGCATAAAGTGGAACAACAATGACGTCATCTCTCCTTGAGGTCATTTTCGTAAAATGCTCAACGCCACGTGACGTCATTGACGCCAATGCGCAACTTCACTTTACGTCGATGGCTCAATTTCACTTTACGTCGATGGCTCAACTTCACTTTACGTTGATGGCTCAACTGCACTCTACGCCGATGGCTCAACTACACTTAACGTCAATGGCTCAACTTCAACCAACGAAACTGACTCAACGTCACTTAGTGAGACCAACTCTTGAGTGGAATTGAGACCGAGTGAAGATGGACACATCGCGTGTAATGGATGCCTTCCAAGGTGAGAACCAAACTACCTGGCAATATAGCATCACACATTAACAATCTAATTTTCAACACGTTAGCTTTTGATAATCAGTTAACACTCACCATAGTATTGGTGGATATTTTAATTAAACAGCTGATAACTGTCAGTCACGTATAGTTTACCATGCATGAATATCCTACTATTATCGTACACCAGCATAAAGCTACCTACATGTTGTCGTTCACTATGCAAAAAGCTATGTTTTATAGTTCACCATGCTTATTGCTTACGGCTATGTTCTACTTCCAGTAATTTAATATTCACGGCATTCTGTGTATTGATGACAATCTTAATGACTCTTCATGAGAAGATATCTGGGCAAGTCGAATCACCGAAAAATAGTTTAAACATTAACAGTTTCGAAGCTTGCTTTTAAACTTGTTTTCTTTATGGCGAGTCCAGCAATTTATTATCAACAATCAAACCCCCCTCCCTTTTAATGCATTCAGTTAAGACATAGAGATTAATTAAGGCATAAAGCCTAAAATTTATAAAAAAAATCCTAATACTATTGCACGAACCTTCAGATTTCATATCACCAAGATTACCTAAAATCCCAAGAATTTTTACATTAGTATTACCCTCAAAATATTTTCTTTGAGTTACGTACAAAGAAAATTTCTCAGTTTACTACCTAACTCAAGTTCGTGAATGCCTGCAATAAATCGGTGAGGGAATTAATGTTTCAAGAGTAACAATAAAAAATATAACTCAGTACTCACTGCAGTGAGTGAAAGAGAGCGCATTTTCTCGTCGACGGAAACGTGGTCACGGACGGACGGATGGACGGACAGACAGACAGACAGACGGACGGACATGACGAGCACAATAGCTCCTTTTTTCCATAAATTAGAAAATGCGCTAAAAATGTAATGATCCATCAATATTTACAGTTCATTTAAAAATCCTGGGATGTATTTATATTGTATGTTAAATGCAATGATAGTGAATATATGAAAATGAAATATAACGAAAAACTATAAACAAACATCATTATTTGACTTGATGTGCTCTCTGTCAATATAGGGTGCGTTTGATTGATAATCAACACTTATATTTAAATCCAAGATTCCAAGTCCGAAACACACGTGGCTAACTGTCTTAATTGTTGTCATTAACAGGCCGCAGCAGTGTTGCGTGCGAGTGTAATATCATGCACAAATTGAAGGGAGTTGCGCGAAACCTCGATAATCGGAATACAATAACCAATGACAATTGATTCCATCTGTAGCATTTGCTTTGTCAGTACATGGGGGGCAGATCTTGCGCACTTGCTAGGCTCGCTAGCTCCAGTTGCAACGTCTATAACGTCGCTTAATTAATCGTGTAGTACTTTATTTATCCGCATTAGGCCTAAATAAACTCATTACAAAAATCTCATTGAATTTGTTCATATGGGCTAGAGAATAGGTAGGGAGAGATGTGTTAATGACGCATTGATAGATTGAGTGCATTGATAAAACAATGAATGGGTGAGTGGAGTGGGTAAAGCTTGATAGGATGAGTATTGGTAACTAATTAGTAAGGTCAGTGGAGTATAGGAGAAGGATACATAGGGTGAGCGCAGTAGGAAGCGTTTGCGGGACTGCAACATGACATCCTTCAAAAAGCTGTCCCATGCCACGCTACTCACCATACTCGGTGAGTGACTGCACAGTGTTTGTGCCCACGGTCTGTGATGAGCATTTTTGGCGATGAATGGTAGGTGAACATTTGTAGTAGGAATGTTATTGCGGTAGTAGGAATGTTATTAACATTAACGCAATGCAACATGGCTAATGAATATTTCACTGCGGCAGTAATGTTATTTATCCATAAATCTCCATCAATTCATATATTCTAAATTTCTTGCAATATTTTCAACAATTAAAATAGTTCTACATCAACAATAGCCGTCTCCGACAATTATATACTCAAATAATTTCAGTAACATCTAGCAATTTCTATCCTCTTGCTATTTTAACATATCTTATCTTATAACTGATCTTTCATAACATAACATAGTGATGTCGGCGCTGAAGAGTAGGCCTGATGTGACCTGTCGCCGATTCTTTTCCTTTTCGTGCCTTGTTCACAGAAGATCTAAAACCGCGTCATTTGACCGGATCTTTTCAAGACTGACGATAGTTTGAAGTAGCTACTAGACTTCCATCGGGTTCGATAAGGAGCTAGGCATTTCAAGTCTGAACATATATTTTTCCATAGCTTTATCTAGTCTGTTCTTGAACGCGTTCATACTCGGAGCGAGCGCCAACGATGCTATCATGCAGGGAGGCTGTTCCACATGTCGGTGATTAGGAGCGAGAAGAAATTTTGTCGCGTGGAGAAGTTACAGCGAAGTTTTTTTTAGCTTATAGCCGTGGCCTCTGGTCTTGGTTCTTGTTTCAAATTCTAGTAATCCTTCGGGGACCTTGTATAGACCATGAGTATACTTGTATACTTCAATGAGGTCCCCACGCAGACGTCGATAACTGAGGCTTGGAAGCTTCATAATCTTTAATCTTTTTTCATAGGACTTGCCCGTCAAGCCTGGAATTATCCTTGTTGCCCTTCTTTAAACATTCTCCACAAAATTTTGTCCTTTTCAAATCTCAATGACCTCACAACGTTTCCAAACTCTAGATTCGGGCGAACGACAGCAACGAACAACTGCTTCATCACTTCTGCATCTAGGAACTCGTAAGAGCGTCTGATTAGTCCAAGAATTTTGTTGGATGCACTAGCTTTCGTTTCAACATGTTTACAAAATTTCAGCTCCTTTTCGACATAAACTCCGAGATCTCTTTCCACACTAACCATGTCCCTAACCATGTTGTAACCATGTCTTCTCATACTGTAATCTTGCTGTTCATTGTTCTTCCCGAGGTGTGAAGTACTTTACACTTGTCAGCAATAAACCGCAACTGCCACGTATCAGCCCACTTAACTAAACTGTCAAGGACATCTTGTAATTGCGCTATATTTGACGCATCCTTCATTGTATTATAAACTTTTGTGTCGTCGACATACATGGAGCACACGCTGGAGACTGCTTCTGGCAAATCGTTTATAAAAGCAACTAACAAAATAGGCACATGAACGCTTCCTTGTGGTACGCCACTGCGCACTGATGCCCAGTCTGAAACGCGCACTGATGCCCAGTCTGACACGGTTCCGTTGATACTGACACGTTGTCGTCTACCTACTGGAAAATCTCTGATCCATTGGAGTACGTTTCCCTCAATTCTCAAAGACTTCACTTATTTATTTGACGCATCCTTAACTGTATTATAAACTTTTGTGTCGTCGGCATACATGGAGCACACGCTGGACACTACTTCTGGCAGATCGTTTATAAACGCAACGAATAGAATAGGCCCGAGAACGCTTCCTTGTGGCACGCCACTGCGCACTGATGCCCAGTCTGAAACGGTTCCGTTAATACTGACACGTTATCGTCTACCTACTGGAAAATCTCTGATCCACTGGAGTACGTTTCCCTCAATTCCCAAAGACTTCACTTTACGCAACAGCCGCTCATGCGGAACACTGTCAAGTGCTTTGGCAAAATCGAGGTACAATGCATCCACTGGCTCCCTTTCGTCCTGCGCAGGCGAGTCCAATCTTTCAACGTAGACTGTATATGACAAATCAATAAGTCATATTTCAATAATTATTTCAGTCAATACCTTTATATTGAAATTTAATTTAAATATGAAATTAATTAAAATTTAAGTTCCATATTTTTTTACCAGTATTGTTAATATATAACCCATATACGCATATAACTCATATACGCATGTGATTCATATACGCATGTAACTCTTATACGCATGTAATTAATATACGCATATATCTCATATACGCATATAACTCATATACGCATGTAATTCATATACGCATATAACTCATATACGCATAGAATTCACATACGCATGTAACTCATATACGCATATAACTCGCATACGCTTATAACTCATATACGCATAGAATTCATTTACGCATGTAACTCATATACGCATATAACTCGTATACGCATATAACCCATATACGCCTATAAGTCATTTATACGCATCTAACTCATATCGATGCGTTCACTCACGGGAAGAAAAATTCGTGAAATTTCCAATGAATGTCGGTAAACACGATAATTTTCACTGATCTTATACAGGTTTTTATTTATGCGTTCTTCCATCGACCAGAACCAGTAATACAATGTCTTGATAGGACTGTATATCAATGATATACTGTTTACAGTCATGCGGTGTATTTCTATATTATAGATCAATATTCCAGCAGAAAAGTCAGTATACTTTAATGATGTTGCGATTATAATGTTAATATTAATTACAATTATTAAATGAAACAGAACAATATTAATTTTGTGAAGTTTCCGCAATATCATTCGTTTCGTAAAACAAATGTAGATCGAATTCGTAAACAAAATTTTGCTCACAATGTCGCTTCTTTATAAAGTCTACGGTAAAAGCTCCTGATATTTGATCATTCATATAATGAAGGCTTCATTCACTATCGTGGACCTTTGAAGAGGACCCTTATGAGTCTCTTACAAAATAATACTATATTGTGTATTGAACACGCATAATTGAAATTATTGCGTCTCTAATGAATATGCGAAGTTTGAGCACATATACAGTATTCACAGGAAGGTGAAGCGTGTCAGCTAGAACATAAAATGTGATGTGCTCCATATTATTAAGCGCAACTTAAGGCAATTTAAAACTAGAAAATCACCATTAAGTAATGTTCACATGAAACTACGCTCATCATATTTTCTAGATCGGCTATTGTATTTGATTAATGATGTTCATGTCCTTGGAGTGGGAGGATTATTGACGTAGAAAAGAGCCGATGCTTTGCTGCGTCCTGCAGACTGTACAGTACACTGAAGCTGGCGCCATCACTGATGTTGCTCCTGCTCCTCCGCCACGTTGCGTTACGTTAGTGTGCATCTTACCGTCGTAGGAGGAGGTTAGCGGTGTCACCGACCACACACGCTGGTTACGTTCCCTATTTTATCGCTGGAGTGCTCCACACAAGTCGAGCCTATAGAGGGAAAATATTGAACTAATGGAAATTTTATGAATTGTAAACGTTCTTCATATAAAACTGGCTAGGTCGAATATATAGTTTTGCGTAACTTGACCGGCATCACTGGAGATGAATCCTTGGCGGGGCAGCATGTCGTCCGAAGGAAACAACCTCTGCTTTCGTGGCGACATCGACAACGCTTGAGATAGAAGGTGGGAAGACATGTTTACAATGTCTGCCGATTATTGTCTGGTCTACCATAAACTTAAGTTACTCTCGATAGGCTTCGATTCTCCGTCAAAATGACGTTTAAGGAAACATCATGTGCCGCAATTAACTCCTGATTGTTAGATGGTCTGCTTTGGCTAAATGTCTATTTTTTGTTCATGGATTTTTTATCATTGGCAGGTTCAGTTATAACACTGCTGTTTATTTTCCGAATACGTAGAGACGGAGTTAGTATAATAATATTCTTCCAGCAGGTCGGGAATCTTACGATGTCGTCGCCCCACTGCTTCTCTCGACGATTAATGAATATTTTTGCTACGATCCCTGCCTATTATGGTAGCATGGAGATTACCGTAAAACTTAAAATACTAGTTTTCATACAGTCTCTGTTGGGATATCGCTTTTATACACAGCGCTCTGTACTCTGGACGCTGCTGGCTCGAAATTTGTCACGGATGAGCGATGTTCTTCGCTAACTGTTCGCGATCTGCCAGATACTGACATCCAAATCTGTTTACACAAAAAAATGATAAATAAATAAAATAAAAAAAGGGCCGCCTGAATTCATTATTTTTTCTGCAAACTTGTAATTGGCGGTAGAACATTTCAATTAATAATAATTTTCATTCGAAAAATCACATTAGGTTCAAATTTTCTTCTGGTTATGGAAAAATTGGCAAATTTGGCCGAGAGAAGGTCAACTCGGTCAGTGAACTCGGAGCCTCAAGCCGTTGCCGAGGACTCGGTCCCAAACACCTTTAAACCCATGCATCTGGTCCAAAAGCTTGAGAAAACATCTTGTTTGCCGGTGTTTATTGTAAAATACTGGGAAAAAGTTGGATTGCTTGCAATTTTTAAAAAATATTTTCAAAATTATTAAAAAAATAGTTGCTTGAGAAAACGCCTGTTTCACGGTGGATTAGAAAAAAATTGCTGGTGAAAGGGTGCTTTCTTAATCGATTTGTCGGAAGATATTGCTATCCAGTCTAGTTTATTGCTTATGCAATTTTCTGTTTTCAACTCTTTAAATTTTATATCAAAGTAGTTGTAAAAATATTGATTTTATTTACCGCAAACAATTTTTTACCTTAACTCTAAGCTTTAACCTCCAGCGTGATGAGAAATTATCAGAATTCTTTTAACATATGTAGGCTCAGCCTCAACGAAAGGAATTAACATCCGATATCGTTATTAGAGTAGATTCCTTAGGTGTAATTTTATTAGAGTGAACTGCAACGAAGTACTCTACGGAAATTGCTCCCAGTATATACAGTATACTGCTCTCAGTATATATAGTATATTGCTCCCAGTAAATACAGTATATCTCGATACTTTTCTTCCACCAACAAAACGACTCTTGTTGCTCGGCAACGAGGCTTGGTTTCAATTTTTTGGTCTCTTCAACGGTTTCGATAACAGTAACGTACCTACACTGTTTTCTCTGCATTGTGATTTAGGATCAATTTATCCATAGTTGCAAGGCTTTCTTTGCCTGTGAACTGTTGAACTCTGGCATCAAACGTTTCATATAACTTTTGTTGCAATTCATTTAAGCATCAATTAACCTAACATTCTTATTATCAAATTTCATTTTTATACCGCGTACCCGCTCACACTCTCCTCGAGGTCGACGGGTGGCCTTTGATGTGTCAAACTGACCTATATCAATCATCTGGCATTCAGGTGGCGAACGGTGTCCTTATAATATAGGTCAATAATTTGCCTTCGGGTGTTAACAGTTGTAAGCTGGTGTGTTATTTACGTGGCCTTTAGGGGGGTGATAGTGTAAACATATGTCAATATTTTTTAGACTTGTCAATCGTATGACCTGCGGGGGTGATAGTTGCCTGGTAACTTGTCAGTAATATGCACTGTTGCGTGGTAACTTGTCAGTAATATGCTATGCAAGCACAAGAATGCACTTTATAGCCTACAGTAAAATCATGTGCATCTTGCGCCAGCGCAATGCGTATTCATCTCCTCGATTTTGCCGAGTACACTGGCGGATGCTGCCTAGCATGCAACATCCGCTGGCGATATTCTGCTAGAACAGTATAGGTACTCTATAATGTATACTGTAACAGTGTACTGCATGCTTTAATAGTATACTGTATTCCGCATGTTGTAGAAATATAATATATGCTGGATGCAGTAGGAGTATATTCTTTACTGCATGCTGCAACAGTATACTGTATACTGCATGCTGTAACATGTAATTACGCTATACTGCATGCTGTAGCAGTAATTACAGTACCTATGCTACATGCTGCCTTCTGTAAGAGTTTTTTCCACAACTTTAGCAGGTGCTAATAGCAGATGCTTCAATTTTTGTTGCCAGCTGCAGCAGTACGTAGCGTTTTACAGCTGTATATTATATCCTGTCTGAAAATGTAGCGGTTGCTTCTTACAGCTGCACCGATAGCTTATCGGCAGAGAAGCATGCAGTTGCTCTTTTCAGCCGCTTTTTTTTACAGCTGAAGCGGTTGACATCGCGTGTTCATGCCGCGGCATCTTTTTGGGCATCTCGTGTTGACGCCGCTTGTTGACGTTTTGAATGACATTGTTGATTTATTGATTGCAGCATAATCGATCATGTTAACGGAATAAACAAAGCGTAGCACAACACAAAAGACTATAGCGCTACAACGCAACGCGCGTTTATGTCAACACAAAACACTAACGCTACAACGCAACTCGTGGTTATGTCAACACAAAACACTAACGCTACAACGCAACTCGTGGTTATGTCAACACAAAACACTAACGCTACAACGCAACGCGTGGTTANATCATCAAATGGTATCTGCATGACATGGTGCTGCCGTATCATCAAATGGTATCTGCATGACATGGTGCTGCCGTATCATCAAATGGTATCTGCATAACATGGTGCTGCCGTATCATCAAATGGTATCTGCATAACATGGTGCTGCTGCACCATCAAATATACATGTATTTGTTGCAGAAGCAAGCTGCAAATAAAGAAGTTTTTTTGGGCGCAAAGACTCGATGATGTTTGGCGGGGTTGAATATTGGCCAATATTTTACTTATTACTTAGAACTTCAACGATATAGTGGAAACCAGGAAAACACTTGAAAGCGCTCTGAAAAATAGTTGAAAGGGATAAAGATCATGAGAGCACATCTGCGAGACTAATGTAAAAAGAGATATTAGTGATGGAAAGATGAGAGAAGTAGGAACTGTTAAGGTAATTAAAACATTCATCATTCCTATATATATTTCGATTCAATTGCGCGCTCTGAATTAATTCAGACTTGCGTCTGCACTCAAAGTAACTATAGTGGTTCATTTCTAAAAAATACATATTATTACTCACACGACCTGTTATGGGTACTTCTGGATTTGGTTGGGTAAATAGGAAAAGGGGGTAAATAATGCCACGTTTTTCACACCAAATCCCATTATGTTCGAGATTTTGTACAGCTTCGTAGGGTCTCCACGCAGTGAGTCTCACAAAGAAATAAAAACAAAACGTTCTCAATAGTTAAGTTTCGTTACACTTCAGTTATTGTATAGATGAACGAAACTAGACGAGTACCTGACATTTACCGGCTTGGGAAAGAGGTTCTGTATCTTTTGTCCATTTAAATTGAATACTTTTTAAACTTTGACATATCGCATTTATGGAATTTTTTCACCTTCCATGATATGCATTCTGAATTCGAATTCATTCGTTATAAATATCAACTGAATGAGTTTCCGTCGTGTCTTTTAATACTCAATTTTTATAGATGGATTTTCTTAATCTGTTATTGAGGTTGATAGTATAGGAAAATAATTTTTAGTACTTCACCCTACTTATGTAGCTCGTCTGAAACAATGTTGAAGAACTGAAAATCTTATTTCTGAAATGTTTTCCGAATCCTAATTTTTATTTTTCGGTTTTGAAGAATTTCAAATTGGCTCCCTCTACAGATGTAAGGATATTATTTCTGTCCGGATACGGTATTCCCAGGTTTATGAATAGAGTTGTGCGCGTTTCGCACCGCCAATCGTCGGAATGACGTCGCGTGAATTCTGCAGGATTTTTCGTTTGGATCTGCGACTTTCTTATCTTTCTCAGCCTGCTGTGCGCCTTCATGCTGAATAAGTTGACGTGACTGTGCCTGAGAGCGAGTTTAAGATGCTCGGTTCCACCTCTGATGTTTCGGATTTCTGCATTCTGGATTCGCTGCAGATTTTCAAACGGAAATATTGTATTAATAACGCGTAGAATTATTTTCCTCTTGAAATTTTAAATCGATATTTTTTATGTTTCATTATCGTTCTCTCGTTGCGCTGCAGGTTTTAATCCTTCTCGTGTGGATCTTGATTTCTCTTTTGATTGTACTCATTTTCGATAAATTTTTTTTAACTGATGGTGGAGCTGGTATCTGGAGCGTTTTAAATTATAGTATGGTGAATTTACTAGAGGTTTTCTTTGCTTTGAAATGTTGATGTTAATTAATTATTTCATGCAACATGCTCAGTTTGGGTGATGCATAGTTTCTAAAGTTCTTGGCGTGCGTCATACCGGGCGAAATATCAAGCTAAGCGTCACGCTCTGATGGCCCAGCGTCCTCAGAACCGCATGACGACAGGTTCCGACTGCGTCAGCTGCCAATTATTGACTTTTGATGACGACATCATGACGACATCAAACCGGCATTTTAACGCAGCATGACATTGTGATGACGTCGGCATGACGGCACGAATAGGAGTTGACGGGCGTATGTGTTATAGTGTAAAAGGGTATTGTGTGTGGGCGAGGCTGTGAATGTATGGTTGCGAGGAACATGTATAACGTGCAGATGAGTCAGAGAAAGCTGAAACTTCCAGAAAATTATATTATGATGCTCGAAAAGTTCGAAGCGTGTCTTAGAATATCACCCCAGGTTGCACCGACAGCAATTACTTATTTCAAAATTTTGATAAGCACATGTAGTTGCTGAACGAGATGCCGTAGACGACACCGCGTGTGGAACCTTAACTCCAACGAGCTCTTGTAGGTATCAACCAAGCACCTCTCAAGATTCTAAAGAGTACGAAACAATCGCAGGCATGAAGGTCACACTAATTGTCATCGTGGAAGTCGCTGCTATCAAGTAGTAATTACCATAGTACGACCAACGCTTTGAGGTAGCAGTCTTGACAACTTAGAGAAGAAATTTTCCGTTCGATTAAGTCATCCATATTGAATGTCGTTGAATTGGCAGTTTTTATGTGTCAAGAGAATGGCAAGCACACCTGCTGCCTCGACCTTCGCTCTTACAAAAAGAGCGATGAAATATTCACCCAGGGATGACCTCGTGTCTTGCTCGTGGCTGTGACCACTACAGGTATACGCATATCCTCTGGTGAAGACATGGTAATTCTTATCAAATATATCCCGCTAACTCTCATAGAGGAGAGGAATTCTGAGACTGTATCGCTGCACGTGTTTTGGCAGTGTCTTGCTGTGATTTGAAAGGATCTCGTGATATTTTGAAAGTGTCTTACAATGTTCTCAAAGTATTTCGCTGTATTGTTAAAGCGTCTTGAGGTTTTGAATGTGTCTCGTTGTTTTGCAAGTATCTCGCAATGTTCTGAGAGTATTTCGTGATATTCTGAAAGTGTTTCGCTGTATTCTGAACGTGTCTCCCGGTTTTGAAAGTATCTCGCTGTATTATTAATTAATGAGTCTCGTCATGTTCTTGAAGTGTCTATAACAGCGAGATAAAGAGTAAGGAAGGCTCGAGTCATAATGCAGTATTAGAATTAATTTGAACTACTCCACTAAGTTAACTGAGATTACCTTAGTTTATTCATTACCAAGACGAAGGTGGTAATCTTCATTATTATTACTATCGTTCTGCATCATGATCAAATGAAATGAAATCCATGCTCTAAGAAATAGCATTGTGCGTCGTCCCCTGCGAATTGTAGGATCACTTCGTGACAAGATGTTTGCATTTTCCATTTGTATTGACAAGCGCCAAATTGTGCAATCTATTCTTGAATAATTTATTTGAGTCACTTGCCACGCGTCACTTTCTTAGCGTTCATAGTCGCACCAGCGCCAAAAGCTCGGGCCTTGATTGCTTCGCAATTGGTAATAATTACCTTAAAAAGCTCACAGTACAAAATAATTTAGTCAAGGTAGCCAATTTATGATAATCGTCTCCGCGCCATACCATATGATTAGCGTCAAGACTAGTGGTGGAACAAAGGGAATAAGTTCAAACGAACAAAAGCTACGCAACATGCCGTAGGGCGGAGGCTGCATGCGTGTACGCTAGTTATTTATTAATACGCTTTGTATTAATTTAATTTAATTATTTCACACTTCTGTGATTTTTATAAATATCCTCACTGTCCTTCTTTGTGTATAAAGTCTGTCTTACTTTGAAATTAGACTCGTGTGTTTATGAAGAAATAACAGATAAATAATATTATCCCATAAGTGACTTGCTGTTCCAACATTCATAAGAAATTTTAGATACTTAAGCCTCGTTAATTTTCATCATCCGCGTCAGTTCATCATCCGCAAGGTAAGTTAGTTCTTTGGTGAGAAGGCCATCGGAGAAGAGTGGCTCTGCCGTGCCTGGTGGCAAGTTCATTGTGCCGGACACATGGCTTCAAAGTAGTACCTGAAAATGTAACTTCTAAGTGCCAGAAACTGTGACTTTTAAGTGTCCGAAACTGTGACTTCTAAGTGTCAGAAACTGTGACTTCTAAGTGCCAGAAACTTTGACTTCTAAGTGCCAGAAACTGTGACTACTAAGTGCCAGAAACTGTGACTTCTAGGTGCCAGAAACTGTTACTTCTAAGTGCCGATTACTGTGTTTTTAGGGCTAGTGACAATAAGTTAAATTCATCCATGCATCTACTGTCTATAACTCCGTAGTTTGATGCTATCAGGAAAAAATATTGTTGGCCAAGGTTATTGCATGCGTAAAAAGGTCTTAATTGCGTTGAAATTCCTAATTGTTAACTATGATTTGCTCTGCAAACGTAAGAGGTCGAGCCTCCAATTGTCCTTGTCAAGCGACCTCTGAACCTCACTGCAGTGAATAATGTAATCCTTTGTAGTGAATAGAGTGAAGAATGTAGTTAGTAATACGAGATGGACGCAACTAATGTACCATGTACTCTACATTGTGCAGCACATGCTCCTCCCATTGTGCGTTAATTTGTGCCCAACTCTTATAGGTAACTAAGAAGTAAGAAGTACGTGCAGTCATATTTTAGGATTAGGCTCGTTAGCACCACTGACATTGCAGGAACTGCGTTTGCCAACTTGAACTAAAAGTTAGGTGTGAGCCCACAGCAACAGAATTGCAAAACCTTGGCCAAAAATTAAGCGGAGCGAAAAGAGCAACATAAGATGTACACGTGAACGAACCGTTTGACATTTATCATCAGTGGAAAGTTAGTGTTGCGGTCATTTAATTATTTATTTCTTGGTAAAAATAAACGATAAAAGCAAATGTGACGCCTTTCCTGCCGAAGCTAATTTCATGAATTCTTGAAAATATTGGAATCCATTGGAAGTGCGATCTTAGCCTTGAAAAAATATTGTGTCCGAAAATGAATATCCAGCGTTGATTTCTTCAGCAGATGGTAAACTTAGTTGATTCTTGGATTATTTGTTGCCCATGCTGCTGGATAATAAAGTTATTTTGATTTCCAGAGGTGAAATTATAGGTAAAAACGGATAATTTTCCGCTGTATTCGTATCTCGTTGCATTGCGGGACAATTATCAGTGATGGCAGCGACGGTGCATTGAACTTTCAATACTCCTAAGCCTCGACAGAATTATACACTTGTACCTCCTCAAGACAACACGGCGTTTATTTCCAAGCAATTAATGGTTATTCTTATAACTCGTACTTGAGTAAAGATGCTTTAAATCATGTAACACTATCCGTTTCGTTAGAATCTGTTCATCCTTGAATCTACTGAGAGTAACTCTGGAATTAAAATGCCATAAAAAGAAATATTGTTGGCCAAGGTTGTCGTATGCCTAGTAAAATGCCTTAATTGCGTTGAAATTCCACAACACTCGCTACTATCGGCACTTCAGAACGTACGTCACACGTATAGATCGGAATCTTGTGCGTCACGTGAAGCAGTTTGGACGAGTGTTGCCACTCATGCGCGCTTCGACAA
Source organism: Hyalella azteca (assembly GCF_000764305.2). Lineage (NCBI taxonomy): Eukaryota > Metazoa > Arthropoda > Malacostraca > Amphipoda > Hyalellidae > Hyalella > Hyalella azteca. The sequence goes on from NW_025931002.1 coordinate 143,448, forward strand.
AACCTTCGAACTTTTCAAAGGCTAAACATCGACGCGCTATATTGGCACCTCCCGGCATCCATGCGTGGGGCCAGACCTCCTGAAATATTCCTACCTCTCGTCGGTCGTTTGTGGGAGGCACCTACTCATCGATTGTGCCCAGAAGCTGCGCCTCAATAATGCTTGCTTCGGCCCGTATCGGTTCAGCGCACTTGACACATGGGTTCGTTATACTGATGAATCCATGTTGGCTTTCCTGTCGAGCAAGCGGCATTGTGTGGTAGTCCCTTGTCATGTATGGATTTCCTTAATGAAGCCTTCTTTGTTATAACTGACGTACGGGTTCGAAGCGTGGCTTGTTCATTTATTTGAATGATAGAAGCGACCTTCACTAGTACTTTTTATTGAATTATTCCCTCTGAAGGGCTTATTGTCGGGGACATATGACGTGCAATTATGTTGAAGTTCTAATGCCAGTATTGACTTTTCAGGCGATCACACTACAAGTTCGCCTGAACCTTCAGGCGGTCGCCCTGGCAGTCCACCTGAACCTCATAGCCCTGCTTCTTCAGTCTCTAGATTTCCAGCACCTGAAAATCGTGACATAACCGCCGCGGGTTTCGAAAATTCGACTCAAGAACTCAAGGTTCCCCGTTTGGTTGGCACATTATTTCAACGGAACGAAATCGAGTCGCCTGAAAATGAACTTATAGAAAAGGTTGAAGACGAGACCACGTCTCGCAGTAGTGACACTTGTGTGTACGTAAGCTCTGACGAAACTAAAACTCCGGAGCCAAGCTCACCATATACCAGTCACTTCACAACTTACAGGAGAGAATCTCCCAGTCTCAGTCATCTGAAAGATCGTTCCCTCCACCAAACCTCAGATACTTGTGATTCTCCTGCCATTTTCACAGCCGACACTCCTGTTTCCAATTGCCAGAACTTCTTCGAAGTTTCGAATCCTGGTTTCAAGGATCCATCATCGCCCTCGACAGAACCTACAACGATCATAGGTGACTCAGGCACGCCCCGGGTGTCTGCCCCCAGCAGCCTCCTGGTCAGAGGCAACTCGACTGGCCTCCTCAGGGCAGAGCCGGGGTCGCGGCGGGGCAGTCAGAGCCCCACGGCGGCCCTGACGGCTGCCCAGGGACAGGACCTGCTGATTCCACCTGCTGTTCATTCTCCTACGAGCCGCGAATCCCAGATCTCCGGTCGCCAGGACGTACAGGTAAATGTGCGGTTCTCTTTGATAAAACTTAGGAAATTACTCACTCGCTAACAACGTATGATTCTTCTACATTCAACTTGAGCTGTACATCCACTGATAAAACTGGAGCTGTCGGCCATATTTTCTCTAGGACACTGACCTTTTTATATATATACGTAGACACAAATATCATGTGATGCTGTAGGCAAGAGATCAACGCTGTTTGACGTTTTCAACGCTGATGACGTGGCTTTCCGGTCGTAGAACATGGTATTCAAACTGCCCTACTCTTCAGGATGGTCGAGCGCCCCTCCTGAAGGACGAGTCGCCTGAACGACACAGTCGCTCTCGCCATCGTACTTCGGCCAGCATGTGGGCCTCCAGCATACGAGGCGGGCGGGTGAGTGGTGGTGGGCGTGTGGGCCTCCAGCATACGAGGCGGGCGGGTGAGTGGTGGTGGGCGTGTGGGCACACAGAACAAGCAGTGGGCAGGTGGGCAAAGGGTGGGCCGCTGTCACCACCACAGTGGTTGCAGTTTTGCTAATCACCACCACTATCACACACTTACTGCTAACCACCACAACCAAATGTTGACGATGGTTGTGATGGAAACACGCTGGTAAGTGACCAGTGGGTGTGGTGGTGTTGTGATGCAGAAGTTCATGTTTCAGTGAGCTCAATACGAAGACAAGGGAATATGCTTAACATTCAATATAACTGATACTGACGCCGTGATGTTAACTGACGTACGTATTAGAGCGCCTGGTCTACTAGACCTGTCATATGAATGTACAATTAATTCAACGATGATATGAGGTCTGTAACGATGACGAGTGGTAGTGCATGACCTATTTGCTATACTATATTCTGAGCTCATGGAATGAGCTCTGAACTGAGCAATATACATTTGAATTTATATACGTGCGTACTTAAAACAGTTACAACGCAACGAGCGAGTAATATTTCTTCCCATTTGTCTTTAGAAGTGGAATGAATTTTTAAAATTATAAAGCCTTTAAGTATAATTAAAAAGCAAGGGTTTTCGAAGACCGAACACTTCTCCTGGAAAAAAACACATTTCTTGGAAATATGATATGTGTAAATAATTGTTTCATTTTTAGATAATGGATATGACACTTTAGGGCCTTTCGCACTTTTTTTCTACAAATATTACGGTACATATTCATGTTGTTTTTAACGTAACCTCAATAACTTTGACTGATCCTTCCTTCCCTCGTGCCTCTGGCAGGTGGTCACGGAGCGGGTTGGTGCTGCATGTATGCCATCGTAACTTTCTATACTTTATTTAGTCTATAATCAATTAATTACGATGCATAGTGAAGCATGAATTTTCTGTTCTGATAATAAATCCTGCAATCATCATTTATTTAATCTCCTAAACAAGGGCATCTTGTCAAGCTGTGGTAATTAGTTGGCATTATTGATGATGAATTGGCCGTTGCCCACAAGCTGTAATTTGCGTTCTGAATGGCTTTCTTTTGTCTCCGACGAATGGCCTTTTTGCGGCTGGTGAACGACCTTCTTTTGCCTCTGGCAAATGGCTTTCTTTTGTCTCTGACAAATGGCTTTCTTTTGTCTCAGACATATGGCCTTCTTTGGTCTCTGGCGAATGACCTTCTGTCTCTGGCAAATGGCTTTCTTTCGTCTCTGACTAATGCATGGCCTTCTTTTGACTGGCAAATGGCTTTCTTTTGTCTCTGACAAATAGCCTTCTTTTGTCTCTGGCGAATGGCCATCTTTTGTCTCTGATGAATGACATTCTTTTGTCTCTGGGGAATGTTTTTTTTTTGTCTCTGGCGAATGGCCTTCTTTTTCTATCGCTAATTGCTTACTTTCATCTCTGGCAAATGACCTTCTTCTGTCTCTGACGAATAGCCTTCTTTTGTCTCTGACGAAAGGCTGGTTGGTGGCAGGGTAAAGCAATAAGTCGCTTCAAAGGATCCGGCCTACGAAGCTTGTCCGCAATTTTTAGTTGCCGATCTCAGGGACTCGTATTCATGGAAGTAGGTCATGCAGGCAGCAGTATAGCACAGCCTTAGGCCTTACCTGCTGCTCAGCACCTCTGTTTTTATGCTCTGATGTTTGCTAACGAGTTTTTATTGATTAAATAAGAAAAGATGAGTTGTGAGCTAATGCTCTGGTGTTTATTCATTTGTTGAAGTACACAGCTCCCGGTTAATGGTCAGGAACCTGGCACGAATCCAAAATGAAAAGCACTTAAAGATGAAGAATTTCTACGGTGCTCGCAGTTTCTGGCTTCTCTGAATTGCAAAACACGTTAAGCGGCACAAAGTTAATTATATTTAAAATCTTAACTCGCTGAGCGCCGCAAACTTGGTACCATGCATACGGCTCGCCCGAGGCTGTACGATCAAAAATAGTTAAGAATTCTTGATTCGGTCAGCCAATTACAGACGGATTTCCAGGCTAAACCTACCAATCACAGATGAAAAAGCGGCTGCTATGTGTAAATAGGCCTCTACGTGTACATAGGTCGGAACGTGCACCTTGGTCGCTACTTGTACATATTGGCTGCTACGTGGCTATAGGCCGCTACGTGTACATAGAGTGCTACGGTATATATAATTGGGAGGCTACTTATAAAAGGGCCGCTACGGGTGCATAGGCCGCTATGTGTACTTAGGCCGCTACATGTGCTGAGGCCGCTACGTATGCTTATACGCCGCTAGCATACTTGAGCAAATTGCGTTAGTCCGGCCTCTGGTGCCACAATATTAGCCTCATTGCCACGCACCGATCCATTTTTGCGCGTCCCTCGCTTAAATGTGTATCGCCGTAGCGAAGACTGTTGTTGTATCACTGTGCTTATTACACGTCCGGTATAGCAGGTGTCCCCCATGGAGGTGAACAACCGGGAAACACCTGCGACGGATGAGTTTCACCCGCCTCTCACCGTGCCCTACGGGTCGGGGGGCGCGGGTGTGCGAGGTTACGTTCCCCACGACGGAGGCCCTGCACACAAAACCGTCGACGGCCACTTCAAGATTAAGAGGAGTTCCGACAAGCCTGCCGTGAGTCCCTGGGCCGCCGTGAATGTGTTCCTGTGAAGAAAAGATGGGCTTTTTGCCCATTTTTGCTGCACAGGTGACTGTCTGTGCCATAACTGTCTCTGTGTCATATCCTACATACGTGTCATGGATACTTGCCATCCTTACCTCGACCACTCGCCCTCCACCACCCTCACTCTTACTACCCTCACACCAACTACCCTCACCTCACCTCCCGCATCCCCACTACCCTCACCCCCACTACCCTCACCCGCAGGTCCGTAAGCCGGTCGAGACGCTGTACTTCAGGGACGGGGTGCGTGCGATCGACTACGTGCTCGTGTACCGCGACGGGCAGGACGCAGAGACGCGCCGCTGCAGGAAGCTCTACGAGCAGCGCATTGTGGAGGAGGGTCTAGAGCTCGAGAAGGAGGACAAGTCGGTGGGTGGAGGAGGACAGGTTGTGAGTGGTGGACGGGTGGTGAGAGGACAAATCGGTGAGTGGATGACAGGTTGTGAGTGGAGGACAAGTCGGTGGGTGGAGGACAGGTGGTGAGTGGAGGACAAGTCGGTGGGTGGAGGACAGGTAGTGGGTGGAGGACGGGTGGTGAGTGGACGGGTGGTGAGTGGAGGACAAGTCGGTGGGTGGAGGACAAGGACAGGTGGTGAGTGGAGGAGGACAAGTCGGTGGGTGGAAGGCAGATTTGTCCGTTGAGTTTAGTCAGTTCGTAGCACAAAACTCGCCCCATTAATGCCTTTGTACCAGGGTGGGGCAGAACCGATTAAGCAGTTTAGAGCACTCAGTGCTCGCAGGGAAGGAAGGGGATGGGTTTGCGGGTGGTTTTTACCAGCCCCTCCGGTATTCCCATTTCAGTAGCAACATGGCGTGGTCAGGAGAACATCGTGGCTTTGCTGTGCGCGCATATTTCGAGAACAATCAATCCGTGATTGCAACACAAAGTGCTTTCCAGCGGCGGTTCAATATTCCACGCAATGATACTCTTCCTCAGGCGAACACAATTCGGTCCTGGGTTAGGCAGTTGGAGGACACTGGTAGCACACTAAGAAGAGATACACACGACCGACGCAGGTCCATCAGAACACCAGAAAATGTCGGGAGGGTGAGAGCAGCAGTCATCCACTCGCCAAGACGTTCTGCACGAAGGCATGCCGTTGCTATGGAAATCTCCTCACGTAGTTTGAATAGTATTCTGCATCGGGATTTGCATTTCCATCCCTCAAAATGATGATAGCCCAACAATTGAACGAAGCAGACATTGCCAGCTGCGGAAATCTGTCTGAGAAAATGCTGGAACAGATTGCTTCCGACGCAGCGTTCTTCAGCAGTGATGAGGCGCATTTTCACCTCTGGGACTGTAAATAAACAAAATTTTCGTTACTGGGCTGAAGATAACACACAAATTATCCATCAAAGACCACTAAATTCTCCCAAACTAACGGTCTGGTGTGCCATCTCCCAATTTGGTGTGATAGGCCCATATTTCTTTGAGGAGGATGGAGTAACCGTGACAATGAATTCCGAACGCTATGCTGCAATGTTGCAAAATTTCTTGCAGCCCAGGATGGAAAACATTGTTAAAAATGAAGTATTGGGAAACGTGTATTTCTATATAGCAGGATGGGGCTACAGCTCACACAGCCCGAATGTCACTCAATGTTTTGAAACGCATGTTTCCCGGACGTCTGGTGTCTCTGGGGTGATTTACAGTGGCCTGTGAGGTCACCTGATTTGAGCATTTGCGATTTTTTTCTTTGGGGACATCTAAAAGAGAGGGTGTTCAGAAGTCGCCCTCACACCCTACCACAGCTAAGGGAACAGATTATTGCAGAGGTTATGGCCATACCTCGCCATATGTGTGAACGTGCTGTAGGAAACTTCCGAGAACGACTCCAACAGTGTGTTGCAGCTAACGGCCACCAGGTTCCTGATATTATTTTCAAAACATAAGTATTCTAAATGGTATGTTGTGCTAACCTCGAGGAAAATAAACTTTCTTCTTTATGTACCTCCATTATTCTTTTATTTCACCTCAAACTGCTCAAACGTTCTGCCCCACCCTGTACTTAACTAGCTACCTTTTAACAACACTGGTCAAAATACATTTATTTTGCTCAAGTAGCACAGTATATTTCAGATTGATTTAAATGTTGGTAGGACATTATTATAAATTTTGTCAGCTAGTCTTAAAATTTTTAATCAGATTGCGGCGACTCAAGTGACATTGGCGGTGGCCAGTGCATAGTTCTCGTCAGTGTAGTAATGGACGAGCCTCTGATCCATGGCTTGTTCCATGCTGATATACCCGCAACTTTTCCTCACATTACTGACATTATCGAACTTTTTATCGATTATACAGCGGCTCAAGAAATTATTTGGCTTTGGTTTACCTTCTTAGTCTTTATTTTCGTGTTTCGCTGTCCATACGGACAATTTCACTGCCTCGTTATCTCTGGTGGAAGTAGTTGACTACTTTCAACACGAAAAGTAAGAAAGTTTACGTGAAAGTAGTTGATTACTTTCTGTATAAAAGTGAAAAATTTCATGTGAAAGTAGTTGACTACTTTCGGCAGTAGCACGAGAGATAGCATTGAGTTGAATTGTGCTTAATTAAGATGTCACATCTTCAAACTTGACCTATAATCTCGCGAGCCTGTCGTTCCACGGTGTCGTCAAATGTCAGACGCGTGACCTCCTTTCATCTGCTTTATAAGGTCATCGTTGACCTCACACACGTAACATTCTACGTGACCTCTCATATCTAAAATTCTGCGTGACCTCACATGCATAACAGTCTACTTGACCTCACACACGTAACACGCAACGTGACCTCACATACGTAACAGTTTACGTGATCTCACATACCTGACATTATCCATGACCCTTATGACCTGAGATTATCCATTATCCATGACCGCGACCTCACCTAATGTATCACGTGACCTCACTTGCCTAAGGGTTACGGCATGTGGGTGGTGGGTTACGGCATGTGGGTGGTGGGTTACGGCATGTGGGTGGTGGGTTACGGCTGTGTATGACACCCTGGGTGTGATCTTTTTACCCTTCCGTCTGATCCCCTCGTTGGTTACACTTCTGGTCCCTCTAATTGGTCCCCTCTTATTCCCTCACATATATTCCCTCATGTTTAAACTCTTTTTTTTTCTAATTAACTCTAAACGTGACTTGTCTCTTCTAATTGCTAGCTTAACCTCTGCCTGTAATTGTACCCTCATGCTGGTTAGTAACTCTGAGTGTCTTTTTATACCTCGACTGTCAGTTATGATGAACCTACCGCATTTTATTATACAGCGAGCCTCACTAAAGGACGCATGGCGCTTGAATTTACTCTCTCTTCTGTAAACTACCGTATTATAAATAAAGTGTTAATGCCATGCTCGTTGAATAAAGTGTTGCTGAGATGCTCCTTGAATGAAGTGTTGCTGCGATGCTCCTTGAATGAAGTGTTACTGCGATGCTCCTTTAGTGTGTGGTTCCGACGCGGCTGTGAAACTTGATCGCAAAAATTATTTTTGAGGGCTGTAGTGGTTAGGGTTGTTGTGTTGAGGGTTGTTGTGTTGAGAGTGGCTGTGGTGAGAGCTGTGGCATTGAGAGCTGCTTGGTCTCAATTATTTTTTAGCAAGCATTTGCAGAGCTTATGGTATGGACTTCCTAAATCTAAGAATTCTGGTTTTAGTTGTCAAGGTAGGCCACTCGATCTGTACATCTCTCCTTGTAAACTAAATACCACAATGCAATCTCATCACCAATGATTGTACAGATATTGTGTTGCACATAGACGCAAACTCCACCAAGAGCGTCCATTGACTTATTTTCAATAGCCAAGTTTGTGCAGTTACTGTAAGTGTACATACTACTTACTGTTACTGTACACGTGTACTGCAACAGCCCGGCTTGTACAGTGTCTCCTCTTTTCTTACACGCCATGCTGCACAGAGGCTGCACACTCTTAGTGTACAGTCACAGTCTTGGTAAATTCTATTGTAAATAGCTAATAGGCTCTGCGAATATTTCATGTAAATAATTCTTTTCGAGTTACGAAACTTCCAATTTGTTCCATTATCATGTCACGCCGACTGACCAGCTCTTTAACAATGTAACTTGAAATGTTATATCTCCTCTTTATCCCATTGGCGCATTTTCGGTGGTCGTAATTGACAAACGATCATTCTGGGTTTATGCAGCTCTGGTTTCTACTGGGCTTGAGCTTGTTTGAATAAAAATTATTTGAGGTAATCGTAGGAGATGAATCCCGAGTAAAAAGCTTTACCTTTAATCTAACTCAACTTACGAACGGGTAGGTTTACAGGGAGACGAATTGTCGTCTCGAGTAACCAAACCGGAAGAGCCCAATTGGGTTACGAATTCATGAGTTGCATGAAAATCTAGTAAGACGGATGGGCTCCACTTCATGCTCCTGGTAACCAACCCTAGCTAAAGTCGGTTACGGCTAGGCATCTGCCCAAGAGACGCTACACAAGGCTTAGACTTGTTATTTAGAGTCCGCTTGGCCACCCTTTCGAAATCAGATTCTTGTCAGAATCTTAGATCCGACTTTGGGTTACGGCAGGTCGAGGGGTACACACAGTACAACCTGCAACTCGCACTACGTACCTGTACACGCAGTTGTGGTAAAGAGCTTACAAACGTAAGCTCTTTAGATTATGATAAGAGTACATGAAGCCGATTCTGCTCCCCGAGTCCTAGGCGGCACCTGTTGCAGAGCCGGACTCGCACACAAATTTTATGACGGAAAGTGGGAAGGGAGGTAGGGGGCAGACCCCATGTCTCACCTCCAGTAACCAAACTACCAGGGTATACAGATAACCACTTTAAGTTGGATTGAAGTTCACGTGTTCTGCTGGGCTCCATCCCCCTCAGGTTTCCTTTATTTTAGAACAGCCGAATAATCAATGTGAAATGAAGCATTTACCTAACAACCGAGCATTAGTTCATTGGTTACCAAGGTATTGCTGAAGTTGCCGCAATTGTAAAGTCTTATGCCCACAGGGATATGTGGTGATCAGAGGAGGTCATGTGTGGGTGAGTGCTGCTAAAAGGAACCGGTCCTCATGTTGTTGGTGTCACCTTCCTTCCTCTTTAGTTCGTTACTCGACAGTTTGCAGATAATATCTCTCTGCTGTTGGTGTCAATTGCCTTATTAGTTGATTCGTTATCCATAAAGTCCTTATTTTGCAGTAGGCGACATCTTCTCGCAATTTCAGTTCGTTATCAAGGTAGACTTAATGTTGCTGTTGGTGTTATCTTTCCGCTTCTTTTGTTCCTTATCCAGACTGTCCTTATTTTGTCGTTGGTGTTACTTCGTTACACTGTTTTTACTATCGCTGTTTACTAACTTGTTTTTCTCTTCTTACTATAGTGTTCCCTTAGTATTTAAAGTCTTCCCTTCGCCAGTGTTCACGCTCAGTACGTCTTTCGCTGCGCAAAACCTGTGTGTTTATAGCTGGTATTAACTATAATGTAAAAGACTATCTATACTCGTATACGGTAGGTACCCTTCCTATACAAAGATTTTATATGCTCTTGATGTTAGTTTTTTTGTGGTTAATTTCTCCGATATGGATTTGTTGCTGGCATTGTAATCAAACGTAGGCATTCTGAAAGTTGCACATATAAGCGTACTACACGAAGTTGTTGTAATTCTCTTAGCATTTGTCAGTATGGTAAGGTAGCCATGTCTGTTTAATTATGCCTTCCTTAATATTGGATGTTGGATACTGTTGTAGTGATATACCGAGGGTTTCTACTCGTCAAGCACGTGTGTGTGTTACTCAGGTTACGTCGTAAATGGTATCCCGGTGTAATATTGCTGGAGCTTGAACTGTATCTACAAAGTCTACGGATTTTACTCCCAGTATTGAATTACCTCGTGCTATGTTATGAAGCAAACTTTACTCCCTTATCAACGAGTAACTTGACCGGTGTCAGCGCTACTTCCAACTACAGGCCTGAGAGTTGCCGTTTGTAAACAAAGTGTTAACGTCTCGATGTTCTATGAACCAGACGTTTGTTAACGCTTGACGTTCTAGGTTTCAACGTATTCGTCGGCTCTTCGAAGCCCATGCACTATTTAATCAATTATTTTTTAACACAAGCTTGAAGTATTAGGGTAATTTCACTGAAAATTTGTTTGCAAGTAATTTTCTTATTACGATAAGTGTTGGAAGTTTGTTGCGTGTGTTTGTATTGGACCTGTATTTTAGTTGTTAAAATACGAATATTTATCTTATTTTCCACAATTTATATCCCTTATAAGTTTTGCAAAATGGACATGACCACGTGCAGCCCCACCAAGATTGGGAAGGGTGAAAAGTATACAAACATATATAAATTAATGAGCACCCTTGTGGCTTTTTTAAAACGGGGTCCGAAAAATAATTTTGTGGTCTTTGGCCGGTCTTGATGCTGCTCCAAGTTTCGAAAGAGGGGTGTACGTTCTGGAGCGAGAATAAAATTCCTTCATCCGCAGCACTAGTTCATGCGAGTTATTCGCTTATTAGCATAATTATTAAGGTGCTGCAATGACTGTCATGCATAATATTAATGTTCTCGTACTGAATGAAACAAGAAATGAGGAAGAAGTCTGGCTCACAGAGCGTAGTCGGTTGATTTTGATATTTTCTTAATCTGCAAATGACAAGCGATGCGATGCTATTGTGCACATACTATAGTGAGATTTCACGCATTTGAAATAGTGAGATGTATCACATCACGCACGATTTGCGGCTTTACGAGCATACACAAGGGTTTCCTGCATAACATGCATCATCGCACGCAAGACGTGCATTATCCGTTGCTAGGAACATACCTTACTAAAAATTTTCAATGCTATTATCATATTATTGAAAATTGTTTTCTATATAATGAGACTGCATCTTTTAAGTTTTTGCTCACATCATCACTGTTCACCACACACGTGATTTCGTTCACCACACTAGCATACATTAGCTAAACAGATGAGTAGAAGATAAACGACGAAACGAGCCTATCGATAAAACAGCAAATGTATAGCTGAAATAAGTGCTAAAAATCTTGAAAAAAATATCTGAAACAGTTGCCTAGGAGCTATAAACGTAAGCTGAAGAGCCGAAGTGCAGGCATAAAGAACTAGTGAAAAAAATCTGGTAGATTTGATTAAATAAAGAACAAACTATTTGCTAATTCTAATTAAAAATGTTACATTGACTGAACAACTACAGCCATCCTTTGACAGAAGATTAACTTCAGCTGAAGAGCAAACCATTTATTGTAAAAAAGTTGAAATGAAAAACTTCAGATTGATGGCATACTAAATAACTGCTGTGCCACTGCTCAAACAAAACCTCCAATTGCTATCACAGTAATCAATTCAGCTGAGAAAACAAACCAGAAAAATGCAGATAAATCAGGAGCAAAAATTGTCAAAATGACATAGATGATAGTCTGAAGCTCTGTTAAAGCAGAACCCTCATAAGTTGTCGTAACAACTGCTAAGAGAAATGCAAAGCAATAGCAAAAATGACAAGAACCAAAGCTAAGGAACACTTCTATAAATAGAAGCTCCACAGTGTCAGCCCCCAGAGGGCGCGGGTGTGTCTCGTGCGGCGTGCCAGTGAGCAGACACTCAACAGCGACGTGCTATGAAGCCTGCCGGACTCATCGAGCTGCGACGTATTAATAACGTAGCGGCAGCTGGACTGTAGCGAGCTTATGAATAACCCAAGCATGGTCTAGTTACCATTCTTGACCCAAATCGTGGGGCCTCTTTGTGAGGCACTGAGATCACTATGACATATGATCTTAACCTACCCATTTTGATGTTAACCCTTAACCTACCCATTTTCTTGTTAACCCTCAACCTACCCATTTTCTTAACCTACCCCTACCCTCAATTTTCAATCTACTTCGCAGATTCAACCGATATAGATTCAAGCCGATAAGAGTCGAATTATTATTTTCTTTAATTTCTGCTTTTACGAAAAATTTGGGCAAAATACCACAGGAATAATACATGCCAAGGATAATTTCAACCAATACCGAGTCATTTGAACAAAAAAAGAAGTGTTCAGATTTGCACCTGGCTATCAAATTACACGAGCACCTGATGCCAAATAGTGTCATTACAAATAACCTCATTCAAAGACCTAACCGCATAATATCCGCCTCATTCTCGATTCTGTGCTGAAAGGTACGCTGCACAACCTGGCGTTTTGGCGCAAAGAATAAAGTGTCATCCTCTTACACATGCTTGCCAATGCCACAATATTTCTTAACTGTTCAGCCTATCTGTTCTCACTCATCGTTAGATGAGTGAGAACAAATGAGTGTTTTTACTCATCTGTTTTCTCATACAGATGAGTTCTCACTCATCTGTTATCTCATAACTGTTCAAATTTTCACTCATCCCTTGACTCATCCCCGTTAAAAGGTGTACAATAGGTAAGTTGAAACTATATATGGTTTAGTTACACGAGTTATTCCGATTGGCCTCTGATGTTCGTAATATGCACACATGTTGTTATCTAGACATCATTTTTTAGCTCAATGTAAATTTTACTTCAAGAAAGCTGAAGCACAATCATGTCATTAAATTATTCGTAATCATATTTTACGTCAAATTTCTAATCTTTCGCAGGCTCCTAGTCGAGCACTCGTTTTGCCGTGTGAACGGTATATGTGAACTGAGGTATATGTATGTTCACATATACATACGGTATACGTGAACTGAGGATGTCAAACTCGCGAGAGTTGGACTTCATTATTACTTATCATCAACGTTTGATTGTTGTGTCCACGCCTGTTGACTACTTGAATCCTTGAACCAGCTGGAATTTGAAACAAGGCTTGAAACGTGCTTCCACCAATCGACGATTTATGAAACTTCCAAAAAGGATCTATTAGCTGTCTTTGGATCCGTCAAAAATTCGTCTTTAAAATAAGTACTTAATTCTAGAGGGAAACGAGTTCTCTTGGTCTTTAATTAAACTTGCGCAGAATTTTGTAATGAATTTCAATAGCACATTTAATGGGACACGCACTCTGTCGCGCCGATGCAGTCCCCATATTCCTTACCACGCCAGCCAATTTCTGAGGTGAAAATTCTTGTGAAACGTGTCACTCTTTTTCTGCACAGGCAATGCACATCAGTATAGCTTTCTTATTGTTTAAATGTGGCAAACATGTTCACTTGTTGTTTATGTTGTACATTAAAATAAACATTTTTTCTTAACATTACGTTCTAAGTGTAATACTGAGGCTATTTACTACCCACGACGACCTTGACTTCATCCAGTGAAATCCATGCTGCAAGACATAAAAAATTCAAGAGTCTTTGTGAAAAAGGAAATCATGTGGCATTCAATAATTTTTTTTACTCAGATGAAAAGTTTCCTAATGCATAAGAATTATATTCTCAAATCTAAAACTAGAAATTAATTTGAAAAGCACAAAGGCGTTCCCAGTAGACATCAATGACGCGAGTATAGAGGTGATGTAGACGTATGAGGACCAGTGGAAGTAGTGTCAGGCTTGGGTTCCTGAATAAGATTAGTTTTCTTCGCTTCGCGTTTAGCGAAAAGTGAAACAAACTATCGAATATTGTATCAGATTATGGGTGCAACATACACCGCACTTTGCTTTGTGCGCGACATCAACACCGCATTGTTGAGGGTACAGCATAGACATCGCCTGAGTGGTAGGAAAAAAGCCTGATACGATTGTGAGTGAGATAAAAAAACCTTGCTGAGTTATTAGGATATCATAACGACGCAATTAGTGGAAACGAAGAAGGTATTTGTGCTATCACAATTCATTGACGGTGATTGGGTAATAGTTTTTTTTTTGTTTTCTTCAAACACAATTTTGAAACATTTAAACAAATTTGTCTAGGGTCAAAATTAAATTCCAACCTTGTATTACTGCATCCTGAATCTGTTGTTAGACATTTCTAAATAACTTTAGCCAGCAGTTTATTGAGAATTATTCGGCTGTTTATGAAAACTTATTCGGTGGTTTATTAAGAAGGTAGTCTGTTCAGTTGACTAGCTCCTAGCTCTGTCAATTTGACCTGCCTTCAACACATCCGTAATCCGCGCTCCAATGCCAACTGTCATAGTCAGTTGGAATTCCACATACACGCAGTCAAACAGAGATGTACATCTCGCAAGCAGTTAGATCTGTTTTGCATGGGAATTACAACACGAAAAATTACAATGGATAGGGATTGGGGTAAGTCTCCTAGGCCCCATGACTCAACAAGTGAAGAAGACACGCGCACCACGCACAGCTATATATGGTCTCTTTTTCAATATATTTTGTTAATGTGTTTACGTGGTCACATGGCTCATTATAGGTCATATACACGGAGTTAATGCGTCCTTTGTGTTGCAGGAAGACAATGACAATCCTAAGAAACCAGACTTCTTCTCAAGGCTGGGCATGAAGAATCCCTTCATGTACAACGAGAAGCTCATACCACCTGATCCCAATTTCTTCACCACGAACTACTCGGCGGAAAAAACTGAGCTGTGAGTCGTACCTTTAATAATATTATTTCCCTGCATGGGCTTCATGGTGGAGAAAATTGAGATGTAATTAAGATTTTCCTTCGTTATCTTACTCTCCTGCTATTCCTCTGATCACTTGTGTTCCCAGCCATTTAAACGAGCGAGACCAATATGAAGTAGATATGAAGTAAGCGTAGTTTGATCATCAGTTGACGCAACCTTGCGGCATGAATGATTTCGTGTTTTTTTAAGTAAGCACGTGAACAATGATTATTTTTAAGTTTTTTGTTGCCAGTTGTACTTGTGTTCAGTATCCTACCGTGGACCAAGCCGTACTAACACACTGTACTCAGTCCGACTTGCTTCCTTTACCGAGACGTAGTTGACATCTGTACCAAACCGTTCTAATTCTATGTACTCAGTCGTAATTACCATCTGTATACAACCATATTTATCCTTTGAACCAATTCATTCTCGCCCTCTGTACTCAGTCACACGTATCTTGTGTATGCATCCGTATTTATCGGCTGTACAAAGCCGTACCAACCCTTCCTCTGAACTTACCCCCCCCCCCCAANCAAACCCGTTTCGTATGAATTAGTTGTGGTGTATTCATGCTTGAAACTGTTAGAAAACCGTCTCTCATGAACTGCTTCCTTCTGTCGTAAAAATTGGGGCCTGTTACCCGCTTATACTTGCCGAAGAAAATTCGTTGAGAATTTCTGTTAAGTAAATAGCACACGATGTTTCTGACACTTATTGCCCATTAGCTTGTCTCCGTTCCGTTGTCTGCTAAACTTTCCCATCGATAACAGCATGGATTTAGCTTTTAGCTTCCATCCGCGTGATCAGTAATCCGTGCCGAAACTACGGCCGGGTTCTTGACATTCTATTTCGATTAATTTTCTGGTTTTGAACAGGCTGCGCTAAACGGAACCTCTTTTCCTTTTTATTTTTTTAACTCCCTGGTAGGCAAATATCAGGTACCCAGCTCACTATTCACATTGAAATAATTATATGGAATTGAAGCATTTTCCAAGATTAAATTTTTTAGAATTAGTGGTGTTCTGAACCTCTCATACTTTTTAAATAACATGCACGAGGATATTAAGACTCCAAACGAATAATTTCCAAAAAAATCCGCATTATTTTAGACATGATCACTGTGCTAATCAGCTCCATAGTATTTATTGAAATTTGGGTCGGGGAAGGTATCTCAGTTTCGCTGCACGATATAAGCTCATCGATGACTTAAAACATGTTTTTTGTCACTGTCAACGGTTACTAGTTAGTAACAATGTTGCGTCGATGATGGCTGTCAGTCTCGTTGTCTTATGAAATTCTCGGTACTGTTCAATACTCTCCTATTGACTGCATAAAGTTAATGTCGTCCATCTGATATTGTTGAACCTAAGATGGCTGCGAAGCTGTTGCTCGGCCATTGCCGGGTGTGGGCAGAGGTTATGTGGTGACACAAATGAAACTTCAACGAGCGAGCTGCCGCACGGCTCCTCTCCTCTAGCGTCCTCCGTCTTAAATGAAGACCGGTAATTCGATACGTCATTACCATTCCATCGTCGTCACGGCTGCTGCGCATGCGCAAATTTCTCATATGTGTTTCACTCTGTTCGTTGCAAGATGTTTCTGCGTGTAAAACTATCGCCAGGTTTCAATCACTTATAAATTCGGTAAAATACGTAAATCGAAGTCACAGCACGAAGAGCCATAGATCGGAAAAGATCATTCAAATTTACAAGAGATTAAGAAAACGTCAAATAAATTACCCTTTGAAACTTGTGGCTTCATCTCATTGAGAAATTAACGTTCATTGGCGTTTATTCGCTCGCATATAGTCAAGTTATTCATAATTTTTTTAGCATCTTATGATTGGATTAGAGTCGTTTGGTGTTAACGCGGCCCTAATTTTGAACAATGTAGCAGTCATAAAATCACTCAAAAACTTAACGGTAACATTCTTGAAACCACTTAAAAACCTATCATCTGAAAACCTATCATAATTGGCCTATTATAATCTTTGAGTGCTCCTGTCGCCTGTTGGCCACTGAAACTTAACTGCCTTTCTTCGTCCAGTGATGACGAACATGGACAGGCTCGGCTGGTGCTCTGTTGCGGGCGACATCGAAGTTATTAATCGTAAACCGGGCGAAGTTTTCACGCGCAGAAGTATTTTGTTGAATCGAACTGAGTTTAAATTACACAGCGTCACACGCACATGCTTCTTTTAAATTCCGGCAATTATTCATCTATTGGATATCTGAGCTGTACCAGCGGCAGGTAAATCTTGAAAGCTTCAAGATTTTAGAATGCCTGTGTTTCCTCCAGTCCTCATAACTTTTTTAGGGGATATTCATGTCGATGAATTATGTTTATACCCATTAAAGGAGCATATTTACGTTAATACGTACTAAAAATTCATGCATGATGAACTCGAAGAAAAAAATGGATGAGCACGACAAAGTTGAACTGGTCTAAAACCAAAAGCATTCAACTGAGTATTCTTATTAGGCTTCAATTCTACGACTTTTTTAGTGCCATCGTCCACCCATCCGAAGAACAATTAAAAGTTAAATTTCCAGGAGAATTCAGGAATTTTTTTGACGCTCTTATAATCGAGTGGGTCATTGTCCGAAGAAGCGATCAATTTTTTTTTTCCATTTGCCTCGCAAATTGTGTACGGAAAGGCAAATTAGTTTAAAAAGTCTATCGTGTTTTGGGCAACGAGTCACTTAATTTTCATAAGTGTAAAGCGTCAATTTTTTGAATAGGTAAGTGAAACCTCCGCTGGTCGGGCTAAGAACTTGGTGTCGATCTCATCTAAACAGGCCGCATTGGCACGCTAAGGGCAACCGCACTGGCTTAGCAGGTCATCTGATCACGCTAAGGACAACTGCACTGGCTTGATAGGTCATCTGATCACGCTAAGGACAACTGCACTGGCTTGATAGGTCATCTGATCACGCTAAGGACAACTGCACTGGCTTAGCAGGTCATCTGATCGCGCTAAGGAAAACTGCACTGGCTTAGCAGGTCATCTGATCACGCTAAGGGCAACCGCACTGGCTTAACAGGTCATCTGATCATGCTAAGGGCAACCGCACTGGCTTAACAGGTTATCTAGTTACGATAAAAACAACTGCCCTCGCTCTGCAAGTCAACGTGTCGCGTTATGAGAAGTCACACTTAATAAGCCGGTTTTCTGCGGTCTCTAATAATCACATTAATTAAGTGGGTATTCAAGCTTTGTAGTATTCAAGCTTTGATTAGCTGCCACACTTGCACCACCCTCAGCTCACCGCCCGTATTTCCATACGTGGGATACGGCAATAGAAAAACGTACATCAGGTGTTGCCCTGGAAACCAACGCCCTGGAAGCTTATCACACATTCGGTTCATCAGACCCTCGGTTCATCAGACCCTCGGTTCATCAGACCCTCGGTTCATCAGACTTTCGGTTCATCAAACCCTCGATTGTTTAGACCCACGGTTCATCGGGCCCTCACTCCTTTAGACCCACATTTCAGTAGACCCTCGGTTCATCAGATCCTCGGTTCATCAGACCCTCGATTCATCAGACCCTCGGTTCAGCAGACCCTCGCTCCTTGTGTCGTGTGCTGTCGGCATGCACGACACTAGGGTCTGCGTGCGCTTGTATCATACAATAGCATCTATCGCGCGCACAGTTCCTACGCCTGGTGCTAGCCCCGCATGGGGCAAATTATTTATAGATCCCGCGCGGCGCTAGTTAATTTCATTTCTTTCTCGGTGCTAGTTATTCCTAGTCCCTGCACAGTGTTAGTTATTCCTAGTCCCTGCACAGTGCTAGTTATTCCTAGTCCCTGCACGATGCTAGTTATTTCTCGTTCCTGCACGATGTTAGCTATTCCTAGTTCCTGCACAGTGCTAGTTCTGTCTCTTATACACATCTAGATGTGTATAAGAGACAGATGACATACCTCTCCCGTCTCCTCTGCAGTGAGTACAAACTCAGTCGCTGTAACCTCCCCCAGTAGTTAAAATTCTCCATCTCTCTGATCCTGGAAGTAAAGGTTCGTTGGACTCCTTCCAGTTGCCGTATTGCGCCTAGTGTGAACGGAGTCCAGAGCTGGCAGCAGTATTCAAGGATAGGTATTACAAGGGCTCTGAAGAGTGTGATCATCGGTTCCGCTTCTCTCGTTCTGAACGTCCGCCAGATCCACCCCATCTGTCGTCTACCTTTTGCGGTTATTGCCTGTATGTGATCACCAAAATTGACCTGATTGTTCATCAACACTCCTAGATCGCGAACGAGTCGCTTCTCTTCGATCTCCGAGTTGTCAGATGCCAGGTAGCGGTGATCTATTCCAGCTCTTCCGGTTCCTCTGTACCTCAGAACCTCAAACTTGGTCCCGTTGAACTGCATGTTGTTCACTAAGGCCCAGTCAAATATTGCAGAGAGGTCTTCTTGCAACCTCTCACTGACGCCTGATTGACAGTGGGCACCACCATTCATTGTAGAAAAGGCCAACCATACATTGTAAATCAGATAAACTATGCATTGTAAACCCGATAAACCATACATTGTAAACCCGATAAACCATACATTGTAAACCCGATAAACCATACATTGTAGAGACAGTTAACACGCGCACCGTGCCGTGCAGAGTACAGCATCAGCAGGCTGTTGTCACACGACATCTACCGTGCTGCCTTCATGCTTCACGACGGTCACTACGAGAAAGACGGTCCCGGCCACAAGATGTGCGATCGCAGAGTGAGCTTTTTAATTTTAATATTAATATTAATATAATGCCATTAATTGTGTGTTTACATTGATCCATACCCCAAACATCACCGCTATGGCATCATTTGACAATTTTGGCGGAGATATTTATTCTGCTACCAAACTAAGATATCAGCTAGGTTATTACTATTAATAATTTTAGTATGATATTACATGCTATTTACAGTAGCAAGCTGGCCGCTATACAGTGTATGGTTCTGTAAAGTTATTTAAAGGGCTTAAGGTCGACAGAACTTAAAACCATCGCAAGAACTCTTGAACATGTAAGAAATTCGTTCTTCACTGTTTTCATTCATCAATAAGTATCATGTCATGCACAATGCACGTATTAACACATTTTATTGATAGAAATTCTCCGTCACCACAATGTGTATGGGTTGAACTTGATCGAAGCATCAACTTCGTGAACTGTGTGTTCTGTACATTATGTTTTTAATCTTTGAATATTATTTCATCATAAACTTCATCACTGGATCACCACCTCACTATCTCGTCATCTCCAGTGACACCATTGCTCACTATAATCGATATAGCATCCATATGCCCCGTAATATCATCGCTGTGTTTTCATTTTAACAATTTACGCGGTAATATTTATTCTGCAACCTAACTAAAATCTCAACTATGATATAACTATGGTCCTCGATTTTGCCAAAGCATTTGACAGTGTTCCGCATGAGCGGCTGTTGCGTAAAGTGAAGTCTTTGGGAATTGAGGGAAACGTACTCCAATGGATCAGAGATTTTCCAGTTGGTAGACGACAACGTGTCAGTATTAACGGAACCGTTTCAGACTGGGCATCAGTGCGCAGTGGCGTGCCACAAGGAAGCGTCCTGGGGCCTATTTTGTTCGTTGCTTTTATAGATGATCTGCCAGAAGTAGTGTCCAGCGTGTGCTCCATGTATGCCGACGACACAAAAATTTATAATTCAGTGAAGGATACGTCAAATAAAGCGCAATTGCAAGATGATCTTGACAGTTTAGTTAACTGGGCTGATACGTGGCAGCTGCGGTTTATGCTGACAAGTGTAAAGTACTTCACCTCGAGAAGAACAATGAACAGCAAGATTACAGCATGAGAAGACATGGCTGCAACGAGAGAGTAATGATTGAAAAGTCTAGTGTTGGAAAAGATCTCAGAGTTTATGTCGACAAGGAGCTGAAATTTTCTAAGCATGTTGAAACGCAAGCTAACATATCCAACAAACTTTTTGGACTAATCAGACGCTCATACGAGTTCCTAGATGCAGAAGCGATGAAGCAGTTGTTTGTTGCTGTCGTGCGCCCGAATCTAGAGTTTGGAAACGTTGTGTGGTCACCGAGATTTGAAAAGGACAGAAATTTAATAGAGAATGTTCAAAGACGTGCAGCAAGGATAATTCTAGGCTTGAAGGGCAAGTCCTATGAAGAAAGATTAAAGATTATGAAGCTTCCAAGACTCAGTTATCGACGTCTGCGTGTGGACCTCAT
Organism: Hyalella azteca; assembly: GCF_000764305.2. Lineage (NCBI taxonomy): Eukaryota > Metazoa > Arthropoda > Malacostraca > Amphipoda > Hyalellidae > Hyalella > Hyalella azteca. Next base: position 164,479 of record NW_025931002.1, read on the forward strand.
CGAAGTATACTCATGGTTTAAGATTTGAAATGCCTAGCACCATATCGAACCCGGTGGAAGTCGAGTAGCTATTTCAAACTATCGTCAGTCATGAAAAGATCCGGTCAAATGACACGATTTTAGATCTTCTAAGAACAAGGCACGAAAAAGAAAAGAATCGGCGACAGGCCACATCAGGCCTACACTTTAGCGGCGACATCACTATGTTATGTTATTACCTACACTATTGCTGCTAATAGTGCCTATTTCAATCGCCTTAACCACTATGTACTGGTAACAGTTGCTGTACCTGGAGTGGGCGAGTATCAGGAGTTGGTACAAGCGGCAACCAATTCACCTGGTACGCAGATACTTCGGTGACAAGATGGGCATGTACTTCGCGTGGCTGGGCTTCTACACGCAGATGCTCATACCGGCCTCCTGCATTGGCTGCGTCACCTTCGTCTGCGGCCTCTTCTTCATGAACTCGGACTACAATAAACCAAGGTCGGGATTCAATGTACACACAATAAACCCGAGTGTGGAAACAATGTGGGTTCAATGCGACCATGTATGCATATAATGCGGGCACAATAGATTCAAGGGAGGATACAATGTGGTCACGACGATTTCAGTTGTGAATGCATAAACCCAGATGTTTAATTTCTAATCACTACTGATCCATCAGCAAAGAGATTTGCGACGACGAACACGTACGCAACCTGACGATGTGTCCAATTTGCGACGAGGTCTGCGGCTTCTACCCCCTTCAGGACTCTTGCTTCACGTCCAAGTTCACCTTCCTCTTCGACAACCCCGTGACGGTGTTCTTCTCCATCGCCATGTCCTTCTGGGGTGAGTGCTCTTCCTCTTTTACAACATCGTGAAGGTTTTCTACTCTATCACCATGCCCTTGAGATGTAAGTTCTCTCCCTTTTTGACAACCCCTTGACGGTGTTCTCCATCGCCATGTCCTTCTGGGGTGAGTGCTCTTCCTCTTCGACAACTTCGTGACGGCGATCTTTTCCATCGCCATGTCCTCCTTGCTGATTGCTATACCTGCCATACTATGATCAAGCTACCGTAACTTTTTGAAGTAACTTTATGCATGTAGTGGGATTGAAGATAAAGAGCGCTTTTCTAATCAGAAATTTTAACCGCAACTATTAAATTCCGGTAACGGAGTTTAGTTGTGATCAGAAACAATATAATATACTTCAATTTTGAAAAATTTCTATAACTGAACACCTGGTTTCTATTTATGTCCTATTTGTAAGTGCACCGAAAAAGAGTGTAAGGTTAATTGTATACTGTATTTCTAAATTTTGTTAGTGCATTTAAAGTTAACTTCTTTGTGGGCACAGCGACGATGTTCCTGGAGCTGTGGAAGCGTCACCAGGCTGTGCTGCAGTGGCAATGGGACACTGGAAATTACGAGGAGGAGGAAGAAGTTCGTCCCGAGTTCCAGGCGCGCGTAAAAACGACGCGCGTCAACCCCATCACAAGGAAGACCGAGCCTTACATCCCCTTCTACAGCAGAGCGTCGCGATACGTCGCTGTCAACTCCATCGTCCTCTTCATGGTCAGTGATGTGGCGTTAAACTACGCGTCAATTATTATCAGCAATCTTCTACAAATGAATGGGTGATATTGTTGAAGTTGTGAAACATTCCCTACTCACAGCACGGGTTGAGAGCGTGAGTAGCACCGATAGGTCCTTTTTGCCGGGCCAGACTGAGTAACGATGACTCATGCAAGGGAAAAAACTGCATCGGTATTTGCACAAATTCTCACTCATTACTGTGAGTGTATCAAGTGACTATCATTGATGCAGGTATCGCTGATGGTGGCAGCCGTGCTGGCCGTGATGGTGTACCGCATGGCGATCTCCATCGTCTTCAGCAAGATGCCGCCATCGCTCCTGCAACGCAACGCCGAACTCTCGGCCGGCATCACGGCCGCCATGTTGAACCTGGCCGTCATCTACTTGTTCAACTTTGTGCGTGTTGTGCTGTTGAACTTATGTTGTGTGTTGTGTGGTGGTGATGTGTTTGTAGATATACAGGAAGGTGGTGATATGTGTGCAGATATACAGGGAAGGTGGTGATGTGTGTGCAGATATACAGGAAGGTGGTGATGTGTGTGCAGATATACAGGAAGGTGGTGATTGTTCTCACCAACATCGAGTGCCCCAGGACAGAGACAGAGTACGAAGATTCCTTCACACTCAAGATATTCGTGTTCCAGTTCATCAACTACTACTCATCACTCATCTACATCGCCTTCTTCAAGGTGACTCGCTCATAAATTTGTATGATGATTTTCTTTATGCTAAAAGGCATATTCGGACGACACAAATTTAATTATTATTCAAGTCATGCGTTGTAATGATGAAACTCGATGCATAACACTCGAATTTGGTTATTCGAATTTTGTATATTTAACTCGTGCGACGGGCGAATTAGGTCACTTGTTGCACTCACTGACCCCAGCAGGCATCTGACGTTGAAATAACGTTGAAATAGCTTGGATTTCTGGCTGAAATGTTGATCAACCGAGATCAAACGTTAAATCAACGCCGAGATGTGACCAACACTCGAAGTGTCGTGTAGATTACTAAAGTATCTTAGAAATTGTAATGTGAGTGCACAGCCTGAATATACTGTAAGTTACAAGCCATGCAAACCATTTTAACACGTCTGACGTCACATGCAAACCACTTTACCACGTCTGACGTCACATGTTAACCATTTTAACACGTCTGACCTCACATGTTAACCATTTTAACACGTGTGACGTGCCCCCAGGGGAGATTCTTCTACTACCCTGGTGACGCACGTGCGCGTGACACGCTGCTCAGTCGCATGCGCAACGACGTGTGCGACCCCACGGGCTGCCTGCCGGAGCTGTGCGTGCAGCTCGTGGTGATCATGATCGGCAAGCAGGTCCTCAACAACTTCGTCGAGATCGGGTGGCCGTGAGTCACAGAAGAGCCGTTAGTTACGAGCCATTGAATCGTCGTCTGCTTTATTGTATAGTGAATGTGATGAGACCACCATATATGTTATACCTGTCGCGGCATGCTCCCTATAAATAATTACGGTTATCAACGATTATTTACCATCCGCCATACGCCGACTTGACAGTGGGGAAGAAAGAAAAGAAGATACAAATTCACCATTTATTCTATCATGCCAGCGTAAAAAAACTGCACATACATGATTGCATCTAAATTATTGCATCAATTTTGTAATTCTAAGAGCATTTAAATGGGCATGGTTTGAACATAATATTCAGAATGTAACAAAGAAATAAAGAGAAATCGAGCACTGCTCTTCAATACGAAATGAGCTCAAAGGATGAGCATTTCACTATCTAATTTAATTCTAGGATTCACACATTGTGCTTTGAAATAAAAAATGAGGATGTTTGAATAAATTCCTGCACATTGGTTCCAAACATAAGCTATACATAGCTTTCTCAAATGCAAATATAAGCATATTACGGACAATGTCTAGTGTACGGAAAGGCGATGACATCCACAACTACCAGCGATTCAAACTGATTTAAGCATATATCTCAGAGCACAAGAAATCAGCTACATGTGATAGGCAACTACGCTGTTAATCTCGGTTATTACCAGCCTCTTTCTGACTTGAGCAAAAAGCTGGCCTCCAGTTAGGTAGTGTTAACACTATCACAACTCGCATGAAATTCCTCCCTAAAGGAACATTGGTTACTCCGTTTGCTTGACGGCTCAGTAAATGCACTAAAAAACAAAACAGACTATTACAGTGACATATTTACGATACCTGCGAAAATAATACATCATGTAAATTTAACGAATTACATTGCAACGCTAATAAATTAGAGCAGGCACAGTACGTTGAAACATTCTTTTTCAAGTCGGTTTTCTCCAGGCATACTTTCGCGGACTTTCCGTGGCATTCTCAAGAGCACCAATCACGCGACGTCAAGGCAGGCGTGCCTTGTTTGAATGCCAATGCGTGGTTTGCCTCCTTTGTCGGGCAAATAATGAGCTCACAGAAAGAAAATTTAATGACCGCTTCTCCGGCAAACTTCCATCATACATCACTCGTAAAAATGAAAAACACGAGCTCCCGTCTTTCATAGCACTAAAATGGGGAAAACAATACAGCGATTTGTATTACTTCAATCAGCCTTCTACTCTATCGACTGAATTAAGAACGGCAACCCTCACTCTGTGGCGGCATTCATTAAGAAGGCGAGCGTCCTTCGCTCCAAACAAAGAACCAACAATATTTGTAATTAATTGTTAATATGTTGTGCTACAGCATTGTGACATTCATGCATTCACTCGATACTAATCACTCTCCTAGTGACAAAATTCATGACATAATAATCAACAGACACAAGAACGTTCTAGAAAAAAGAAAACACGAGCACTTAAGGCTCTGATTGAGAACCGCGAGGCCTCGAACAGGCTCGCATCTTCCCTATGAGTTTCTACACAAATTAGGCTGGACTTACTCCACTCGCAAATGAGATGGCGAGTTATTTATAGTTATTATAGCTATTTATTTATAATCGGTGGACAGGAACAAAAAGTATGTAAACTTTGTATTAAAAGAGTTATGATGAAAGGAAATTATAAGAAACTTTTAATATTAATGTTCATCGAGTCTGCGACTTTTACACTTTTTTCAAGATGTCAACGGGTTGTAATTTTTATTTTCATTGAATGGTATACTCGAAATTTCTTGATCGGCCTCCTTGTTGTAGATATTTTCTACCAAAAAATAGTTATTATCGAGCATGCTGCTACGTGAAGGGAAAATCCTGCATACTAACTGCTCAAATGCAGGCGCTCTGGAAGGTATGATGGGAAAGTGACGTCGTTAATTACTGAGATGTCTGTTCACGACGGGCAGAACGGTGAAGGCGAACTCAATGAGAGGCGAGGAATAATAGGTGGCCAGTGGTCGACCTAGTCCAGTTAATTCTAACCGATCGCTGGCCATTCCTCGGCCACCTGGAAGCCGCCAATTGCCGCGAGAAAGGGGCTCGCTAGGATATCATATTACAAAGAGTACAAGCTCGAGGATAGCGACTGGCCGAGCTTCGGGCAGATCAAGGATTTCACACGATGGTCGCGCATAACTCGCTCTCAGACTTCGCTGCACTCTGACTACCAGCCTTAAAAGGATAACCGTGCGCGGCTGGCGCTAGGCAGCACTGAGCTCACGGTGACGTGCCTGATGGTTACGCTCTACAGCGTTTTCGTACTTCTAGCGATTTTACGTTTACACTTAGTATCCTTAGTATTTGTTTGGGACATAGCAGTCCCAGGCCACGATGGATCGCCGCCTCTGATTATCGTTCATCCGCCCTCATTCTGTCTCTTATACACATCTAGATGTGTATAAGAGACAGGTGTAGGTCTTGGCTGGGTTCCCCTCTCAATTGTTGTCTTGACCACCACTAGTCGATGGTCAGACAGTGTGGTCTCCTCAACACGAATATCAGCAACCTGTTCTTCATTGCTGGTGAAGAATAGATCCAAGATATTATGTTCTCTTGTTACACCAGAACCTGTTGGCTTAGCAAGTGCTCCCTAGCGAATCGAAGTAGTTGTGCTGCCTGGTTTCTGGTTTGATTTCTGCGCCGTTCTGCACAGTCCAAGTTTGGCCATCGTATGTGTGGTTGGTTAAAATCTCCCGCAACCACAATATTTGGGGAAGGTTCACCTAAGTTGGCAACCTCTGTTTCTATTATATCGAGAGTTTCATTGTTCAAGTGAACGTGAAAATACCACAGTATTCAGTGAATGTGATGTTACAATGCATTTTTCAGCGAATACTGAAGTGGAATCAAGGTACAAAGCACTTTTCAGTAACTGGATTTTTTTCTAAAATCCTACGTTTTGACATTACTGCAGAAAAAAGCCTGATATTTTGCGTATTTTTTGTAATTTTGATTTAGAAAAACTGACATATTGAACGTCCGTTGCATACATCACCCCATTGCGTACACGTGCCCGAAACGTGCAGCGTGGTGCGCGTGTGGTGGAACAAGAAGATGGGCCACCACAACGAGGCGAGCGAACTGTACACGCGTTGGGAGCAGGACTATGACCTGACACCCTTCACCCGCCTGTCGCTCTTTGATGAGTACCTCGAGATGGGTGAGTGGTGACTGGTGGGTGAGTGTCAGGGGGTGGATGAGAGGAGAGTGAGTGGTGAGTCGGTGGTGGGTGAGAGGTGATCCAGTACCTCCTGTGCAGTGATTCAGTCCCTCCTGTGCAGTGATCCAGTCCCTCCTGTACAGTGATCCAGTCCCTCCTGTGAAGTGATCCAGTCCCTCCTGTACAGTGATCCAGTCCCTCCTGTGCAGTGATCCAGTCCCTCCTGTGCAGTGATCCAGTCCCTCCTGTGCAGTGATCCAGTACGGGTTTGTGACGCTGTTCGTGGCAGCGTTCCCGCTAGCCCCGCTCTTCGCGCTGCTCAACAACGTCATCGAGATCCGCTTGGACGCGTACAAATACCTCACCAAGTGCCGCCGCCCCCGCCCCGAACGCGTCCAGGATATCGGCATCTGGTATAACATCCTGCGCGTCATCACCTACTGCGCCGTCCTCACAAACGTGAGTAATGACCTACTGCGCCGTCCTAACTAACGTGAATAATGACCTACTGCAGCGCCGTCCTAACTAACGTCAGTCATAACTTACTGCGCCGTCCTAACTAACGTGAGTAATGACCTACTGCGCCATCCTCACAAACGTGAGTCATCACCTACTGCGCCGTCCTCACAAGCGTGTGTAATAACATAACATAACATAGTGATGTCGGCTCTGAAGTGTAGGCCTGATGTGGCCTGTCGCCGATTCTTTTCCATTTTCCATTTTCCAATGACCTACTGTGCCGTCCTCACAAACGTGTGTCGTCGTCATGAAGATGAGTGGTCATTGGGGCAATGTTTCTCCATAAGTTAAGCTCATTATCGCCTGCTGCGCCATCTTCACCGCCACGTTCATCACAATAAACAGACATTATTTCATTCTATAAATGGTGAGTTATTTACTTACCTTGCATATTCGCCCCATTTGTATTATTTGTAATTAATTAATAATTCCATTTCCATGAGAAGGCCCTGGTCATCTCGTACACGAGCGACTTCATCCCCCGGCTTGTTTACATGTACGGCTACTCCAACACCACCTCCCTGCAGGGCTACATGGAGAACGCCTTGTCAGGTACAGCGTGCCGTGCAATAAGCTATCTATGTTATAAGTTTGATTACAAGCGCAATTTATAGTCTTTAATTCTTATTAGGGTGTGTCTCTTATTCATGAAAAATTTTACATGTCTCAGTAACGCCATTCTTAGAATAAATACACATTTGATATTAGATGCGGTGCAACGTTGCAGCGCACATGAGAGACAATACCTGTTACGCGTTTACGTATAATTCTCAAATTCAAACAGAACTACAATGTTGTCATTATTATGTCAATGTCAGGCTAACAAGCCTTTGCCTTTGATGTCTGTCGGATTCAGACATTTCCCAAACCTTTAGTCTTGTTCCAACCATTCTACAGCCTTAGCTTGGACTTAGAAGATATTCGACCAGCGAAAGTAACATTACTCATACAAATGAATGAAAGTGAAAGTCTTAACAACGAATTATCTCTGCTTGGCTGCAGGATACGTGGAAAATAATATAACGTCATCACGCTAAGCTTCACTGAAAGTGTATGGAGCGACTGACTTGGTTACTGCGCTGCAGCTTGCTTAGACGTTCAATTTTGTTGTTCAATCTTAACTCTGATCGCTTGATTAATTTTGCAATTGACTTGAATTGAATTTAGTTATTGATTATGATTATTAATAATGAACGATGCAGCTGCAATTACCTAGACTTGACTTCAATGGCAGCGCGTCGACGTTCTTATCTTGTGACGCATTAATGTGAGCTATTCAGCAGCACGACTCCCTCTGCTGCAGCATCCCTCTGAACAATATCAGTTGCTTAGAATTAATTCATTTATTCCTGAGCAACCACATCGGCTAGAGCAGGATAGAGTATATTAGGTTAGGTTAGGATGAATACACACATTTAACCTATAGATAGTTTCAGTTAGGATGAATAGCCTAAGTTAGGATGGATAGCCTGAGTTAAGATGAATAGCCTCCGTTATGTTAGGAGAATTCAGTTAAGATAAATATATTCATTTAACCTAAATCACTGTACAGAAAAAAAAATAAATCATATTCTCCAAATTATATTGTTCGCCCATTTGTTCGGCCAAACTGAGTCAGGATGACTAATGCAAGGAGGAAAAAAAAGTGCATCGATATTAAGACAAGTCTGACTTATTGCACTGAGTGTCCCCCGAACGTTGACGCAGTGTTCAACACGTCGGACTACTTAGAGCAACTGGGCCCTGACCCCTCCAAGTATCCCCGGGACACGTGGCCCCAGACCTGCCGCTACCGGGGACTCCGACATCCCCACGGTCACCCCCAGCAGTACGACTACAACCTGCAGTTCTGGCACGTCTTCACCGCGCGACTTGCCTTCATACTCATCTTTGAGGTGCGTGAGTAATGCGTCTTACTCATCTTTGAGGTGTGTGAGTCACCCATGCGTCTTACTCATCTTTGAGGTGCGTGAGTCACCCATGCGTCTTACTCATCTTTGAGGTGTGTGAGTCACCCATGCGTCTTACTCATCTTTGAGGTGCGTGAGTCACTCAGGCGTCTTACTCATCTTTGAAGTTCGCACGCCTGGGCATTGCTGAAGGCGGTTTATGCTTTTGTAGAAAAAGTGTTGACATTTTGTCTACTCGCGATGATTGCAGACCCACAAAGCAAGGGTGGCATTAATGACAGCTAATGTATCAGAGCACAAATGATACTATTTTGTTTACTGAGAGTAATTGCCGTTATCGGGAATTATGCATAAATATCATTGACGTATAATGCATCCGTAGACAAGAGGTCAATTCCGCAAGATGTATCGAAATTTCGGATTGGCTCTACTTAATAAAGTTATTATATTCATAACAAAAATGACTTATGGATCGGTTAATGAAGCCTATGAATCAACGAGTATTATTTGTTATTAGCTGAAAATATCTAAGAAAATTTTTCATGGCCGTGCAGCACGTGGTGTTCATCTTGACGAGTCTGGTCTCGTACCTCATCCCTGACGTGCCCGCGGAGGTCAAAGTGCAGATTGCCCGGGAGAAAAAGGTGAGTGTTGCGGGTGCCTGTGTTGTGGGTGCCTGTGTTGCGGGTGCCTGTGTTGCGGGTGCCTGTGTTGCGGGTGCCTGTGTTGCGGGCTAAACCATGCGAGTTAATGAAACTGATACGTGCCTGTCAACTTATGAGTTCCTCATCATTGAATACTTTTCGACAATACCCGTCCCTTTCTTGCCGAAGTTCGAGAATGAGGAAACAATTTCTTCAAAAAGAAATAAGACGCCACAAAAATTCACCATATTTTCATAAAAACATTTTGGAGTTTCCAAAACGCTCTCTTCCCACCAAGTTTAACATAATTTATGAACTGTCAGTGGAGCTGGACTCCGAGAAGTCTTTATGTTGATGCAGTAAATTTTGATGACATATTCTTTGCTTTCAAGTTTCTGGTTAATCGGCTATATGACCAGTCAAGTGAATATATTACTAATTACTTATCACTTCCACCTGCCCCATTGCCAGGTGGAGAAGGAGTCCCTTTTCGCAGCGGAGTTGCTAAAGCTTCGTCAGGAGCGGCAGGACCTTCAGCTCGAGGCGCCCCGCACCAGGAGTCCTTCCTTCAACGACGACCTCTCCTCCCTGAGGTCCTCTTCACGCCCCGCCACCGCCGCGCCCTCACCAAGGGCCTCACCCTCCCTCAGGCGCCCCTCTGTGTCACGTTATGCGCCTTACTGATGCTATGCACTGATACTTTACTGATGCTATGCACTGATACTTTACTGATGCCATTCACTGATACTTTACTGATGCCATACGCTGACGCATTACTGATGCCCAAAGAGCTTATTTTCAAGCATCACTTGCGACCAGAGTTCTTCAGTTTACTACCGCCTTCTTCGTAACTTTTGCTGCAGCAGAAGAGGCATGTTGCCTGATGCGGTAACCGGCCAAGCTAGATTACGTTAATAAATATGTGTAGTTATTTATATAGTTATTTAGAATAACGTTTTCAGTGTTGACCGTTGCTAGGGTGCCGTTGGTGTTGATCGTGTCAGCGCCAAGATGTATACTGAGAGATTCTCATGATTCTCGCGGTTCCTATTGTACATGTGCTGCCTTAGTGTTGTACAGCCTCTCCTTGCACTGTATATGTGCTGTGTCAAAGAGAAGTAGTCTGTTTATCGAATGTAGTCTCTGTTAGCGGCGTGTGGTTGGTCTCTGTTAGCAGCAGGTGGTTTCTGTTTTGATTGTTTTCAAATAATTAATTGATATACGTACAATTCAACCGGTTGTTGTTCATGCTTCTTCAACGTACTGCGATACAGCAAAGAAAACCAGGCATCAATGACGCTGTGACCCGCGTCATTGAACCGGCACTATCATCATTAGCATTTATTAATATTAACAGTTTGAATAATAATCTAAAGATTTCTTGACGGCTCCATCATCTGGCCGCCTTGGTGCGCTCCTTCCTTATTATCGTGACCAAGCCATCAAACCTGGGCTCCATGGGCCCAAGAGGTGCGCACAAGCATGGGATTTGTATGGCTTGCAGTTTGAATATTAAGTACAATACAAATCCAACGTACCTGCCATACAGTCATCATTTCATGTTACTACTATACTGATCGTACGTACCTGCCACAGTCATCATTTCATGTTACTACTATGCTGATCGTACGTACCTGCCACAGTCATCATTTCATGTTACTACTATACGTACGAATCGTACGTACCTGCCACAGTCCTCATTTCATGTTAATACTATACTAATCGTACGTACCTGCTACAGTCATCATTTCATCTGTTCCTTTTTCTGCTGGGAGTGGCCCGATCTTCTTATTTTGTGTATTTTTAGGTGGTAGATGCTGTTTCTGTCCACTTCGCTAGGACCTGAGACCTCGCGAACTCGCCAGATTTTGTAAGTGTATAGATGATGCAGCATTTGTGTTCTATTTTGATATTTCGTGTATATTTAGACGATGCACAACCTATCACGGTTTAATCTCGTATTACCGACGTAGCAACGGGCTGTGATCATAACCCTTCGTTTTCCTGTTACATAGTTTTGTTACAGTATAAATTAGGTACTAGCAAAATAATCAATTCAATTGACTGAATTTAAACAAATTTTATCTATACGAATTTCACACTTGTACTTCCACTCATCAGTGTCCGGATTCTCTTACATTTTATATTCATGTTTACATGCCAATAATAAAATAGGCACCTAACTGAATGAGGTAATATAATGAGGACAGTGCAATGAAAATCCCCGTAAAGTTAAAACCATCGTAAGAGTTAATGTTCAAATATTCACCCCCCACTACCCGATAGAGGCCAAACGTATGCGACACTTAATTATATCGCCCTGATCGCTAACAATAATGAAGCACGCAGGCAAATATTGATGAATGTCCTGTCATTCCGCTGGGAGGGTCAAACTTAGTTTTTATTGTTCGCGGCACGCTTGATGGTCGGCCCAAGTGGCGGAAGATTGAGACGGCAGTGGACAGGAGGACCAAAACAGCAGCTGTTCGGGCAAGTAGTGAATGGGAAAGGATGTTGGAGGAAGGGCCTGTATATTAGGATATGATCTGTTCAAAAATCCAAATAGATCCCCGACTCCAGTAGACTCTCGCGTGCGCGCTCCGGAATAGGGTTTGACATCAGAGGTAGAAGCAAGAAACCAGCATGAATCTCTGGAGGCAGCGTTACTTGTGATTGCCCAGCGTTACTGGGCTGTGATGAAGGTCAGAGTCTCAATGATGGAGAGGACAAGAACGTGATCAACGCTGTCGAACGCTTTGGACAGACTTGCAGCAGCCGTTGCGAGCAGGAGGCCGCTGGGAGTTGTAACCCAGGCCGGTCGAATCGTCCGTTTCAGATCTCAATGAGTGGAGGAGTAGGAGTAAGTGAATATCGACAGCTGGACTTAGGAGAAAAGTGGGAATAAATTACATGTTGACCTGGTGTAACATGTTCCGAAGAACTAATATTTTTTTATTGTGTGTGCCTTCCGTCACCCGTGCCGGTCGAAAATGCATCATGGAGCATATGATTTCCACTCTGTCACGCTTGCATGGACCTTATAACAAGACTTTGGCCAATGCATGCTCCTTATAACGGGCGAAAAAATAGTTTCTTTTCAATTCCAGGGGAATGTTTTTCCTATTTCAGCGGCAGCCCGAGTACATGGCCAATATCAGTGGCTTTACTATAATTTGGTTTGAAAGTGGAGCGTTTTATATGCGCGCATGATTCAGTGATATGCGCCTGACACAATAACGATGGCAGTAGCCAGTAGGACGAATGTAGAACTGATTATATCCGTAAGTGTAGACCGAAGAATGTTCACTTACTAGTCACGTTGCGTCGTGGTTATGAAACTCTTGATAAATGTGTTCTCTACCTACTCGTGTTACAAATGTTGTACCTATTGTTGGTTCTAAAATTTTTCTACGTATTCTATTGCTGCATATGCATTCCACAGCTGGTATTGTTCTAAGGGATGTTATCACCTTAATTAAAATTAAACTCGTAAAAGACATCAAATATATTTACAAAGTGTACCAGTAGTTTGGTATGGGACAACCTACGACAATCTTCCGATAGAGAAACGAGGATACCAGGGGAGCTGACTGGGCAGCGCATCAGCGAACAACTCTTCAACTACTGCAAAAATTGTAGTAACTACGATAGCTATTGATAATGTATCAGTGAGTAGCTTGGGGATACAACTCCTCGTGTGTTTACCAGCAGACCTCGATGGCTGATAGTCCACTGGGTCACTAGAACCTTGCCTCAGAGTTGACGAGTCACAAGGATAAGAACTCTTCCTGGACGGAAGCACAAACTTCATAAAACAAAGTTGGGCACTTTGATAAGTACCTATGCTGTAGCTTGTAAAAACACAGCGATGTAGCACTCGTGAATGGGAGTAAGACGGCCTGACGGTCGAAGGTGTTAGCCGTGCATCTGGTACCTCTGTTATGACAATGTTACCAACCGCTTCGTATTAAGACCTCATTGGAAAAGAGCTATGGTCGTTACTTATAACTCAGAATACTCGAGGGGGAGCCCCTATTTACGCATCCTGACAGGAGCTACAGGTGCTAAATCCACATGTTGCACCATGTGCACCAGAGCGCCTAAGGGTTGAAGATGTCGACAAAGGTGGGTGACGACTGAACATGACGATGGTGGATGATGAGTATAGGCATGTTCACAACTAGCCTGAACTTGGTAAACATAAACAAGATGGACTCGTTAGACCAGCTCCCAGCACATTCATATCTCCATTTATAGTACCATGATGAGCTGCTCGACATGTCACGCAAACATATTTAAAAAAAAAAAAAACGGTCAACGACACCTTAAGCCTTGCAACTGATTACAGGCGAGCTTTTGCGTTAGACCTGCCAAAGCGGAATCTGCATCCCTCTGCCCAAGGTTTTCAATATTAGTTTAAAATTCAATATATTCGCTTGGTAACAAGAAACAATTTTGGATTAAAAATAGGAATGAAGAAAATAAATCTTGTACAGAGATAACAACAGACATAATAATAATAATAACAATAATAATAATAAACGCGACAGTGGACAAAGAAATAGGATAGGAACACAGGTAGCGGTGAAGTTAATATCTCGGAGAAGAGATAAAGCGGAACCCTTATTGAAGTGGTCCAGCCTGGCGAGTCATCGTTACAAAGGTTTACTCTATCAACTCATCCGAATTGGTGTCATATATATGAAGTTTTCTCTTAAACTAAATTCGTACATATTCATATCTAAAAGTAAAACTCGCAATTCTGGCATACGCTGAAGCGACGTTGTCAAAAAAATCGATTTCTTAGTAGATGATTTAGGACGTAGATCAACAAATGGAATGAATATGCTTGCACTATCTTGCTAATTTGGACTTGAAAAATGTTGGCACATATTTCAGAGCGGAGACACGCATTACAATGATATATGACCACCAGCAAGCCTTCAACCTGGCAACCGCAGTGTGGTAAATTGGCTTCGGTTGTACAATGCAACTGAGTTAAGCGCTTTAAGCATTTCTAGGTTACTACGAGCTGAAACTTATCTAATTTCCGACTTGATGTAGCTAAACTTGTTGAAAAGTTTGTTCCTATTCTAGTTAGTTCGACAGCTGCTCTATTTTACCTAAAACGACAGCTGCTCAAACCTGACGAGCTTCTCTCTTGTGTCATTCCTGAGACAGCTGCTCCAAATGAGTTACCAAGTCAGCTACTCCAGGTTAACTACTAAACAAGCTAAGACAGAGGACTTAGGTTATATCTTAGTTCTATTCATATGACTACGTGAGGTAAGGAAGGCAGTGGCCCCGGTCGTCGCTGCAGCACAACACGATGCTTCGCTCCTAGACCATATGCTGATCTTTGATATACCGCGTCTTCCTTCAAATTAGTACAACGATGCTCAAACTTACTGACGTAGCTTACGAGACTTTATAGTACTACTCAAGATATCCACAACACCACACTATACAAGGACAACCCTCGCCATACGTTCTCACACCACAACCGTCACCACAGCACACGGCTGTGGTGAGTGCGGGTGATGACCTTCCTAACGCGAAAGTGCCCGATGAACCACATCAACGACTTATTTTAATTGACACACGTTAATTGCTACATCAACTTAATGAGATAGTCAGACATTCATCAACTCATCGCACATTCGGAACACAATCTCACACTGCATCCTGATGCAAATTTTAGCCGGCAGAATGATGCATCTGACAGACACACACCGATGAATGTGATTACAGTTTCCACAGACTCGCAAACAAAGTGTGATCAACGGTGTTTACTAAAATCCTTATTAACCCTCCACCGCATGACATGAGTAACCGGAGCAATATTGTCTCAAGCCTACTTCCTAAAAAGGATACGTTCTAGTGAGCGTAAAATGACTTGCACTGATGGTTGCCGCCACGTACAACTTTATAATGTTCTCTGTTGCGTACAAACGTCCTCGGGTTGCTACACTCAATAGTTTACACATAATTTACGTTAAAGTTATGTTCCCGGAGAGTGACATACGGCGGTAGAGGGCTAACTATGTTCTTGCTGAAATCACAAAAGGAGAAGATTAAGAAAAGTTAAGCAGGGTGAATAATGAATAATTATAAAACAGTGTGTCACTTGATGACGCTTTTAACTACACGGGCACAAACCTAAGTGAATATAAATGACCGAGTCGGGCGCTCCGGTAAGAGGCTGGAAAAAAATCATGAAAATAATCTAGCAATTTCCCAGCTGAGGTCGAGGCTATTAGCCACCTTCGGCGATCAAATTAGATAACAACAGGCAAGGATTTTTACAGCATCAGTGAACTCAAAAAGCAACTGCAAGTCTGCAATCAATATAATGAAGCCTAAAATTCAGGTTAATTTTGCAGCTATCGTACAAGAAGTCTACGCTGTATTAATGACAAGATTTTTACCCGAAACGACTAAGAAAGCCTCGTGCACTTGCGGCGTCTATGTTTGAAATTCTCAGGGATGTTGAGTAAGAAAGTTATACAAATCAATCAATAATAAATATGCTCGCGAAGTCATGCAGTGTCATCACTGACAACACTGTCAATGGCACTCAAGTCGTGAGTGTAGATACATATATAGCGAGCTGTCTTAAATGTGAGCAATGACTTTAAGAATACAACACATTTGTTCACTAAAGTAACGAACCAGGTAGAGTCGAGAGTTCGTATGTCCAACAGCCGATCACCAACATATTTCAAGCAAAACCCCCAATTACAGGCGTGAAATCAGGCACTACGTGTGCGTACGGCGTAGGCCACTACGTGTATTAAAGCGAGATTTGAATGTACGGCCATTCATGCACAAGGCGGCGGTGTCTGACATTCAATAAGCCCCTCGAGTCAACATCGAGAAACAATAATTTGCAGAAGGAACACGACGGCCGAACGTTCAGCATGGGTTAAATTTTTGTTGTGTGCTAACAGCAAACTGTTTTAAAACGAATAGTTAAACTAAAAGCGATTTTCAACATACAACGTTGACGCACACACAAGGCAAGCAATACGAGTATCACATTCATAAGAGCATCAGCCCTGCCATTAAAATTGCTGTCGAATGAAAAACCAGGCCATTGTTCTAGAATAAATAAGAGGACGTGGGTTATCGAATGCATATTTCTGCGAGATTCCAGATACAATGGATAGGCCTGACTGGGAGTGTAGCAGCGCATGGGCCAAGATATAAAATTAGCGTACAACGGAAGCTACACGAGCGAAAATGTTCTTCAAGAAAAAGCCAAGACCTAGAAGAAGCAAGAGATAACACAGCAGTGGTTAACGATTTGACATTCTATAGAATCCCGACCATTGAGAGAAAATTTATTTTTATACTTGGCGAAGAAGATGTAGCCAAGTCACTTGAGCATCAATATACTTGTGGAGGAATCCAATCAGAAAATCAATATCACTTAATTAACCCCAACCACCAACTTCCCCACCTAGCCTCATAATATATCGTCGTACTTCCTCCTCTGTTGTGCGCTACACCTCGTTTCTTGCTTCCGTCTCGTCTTTCCTTCTATCCCCTTCGCAGATACTCTTCCACTATATTTATTCATCTTTTTTCAACTTTTCCTGGACATCTATCTCCTTTCCATCACCACTCCATTTTCTACCTTCTCTCTCAATTCTTCCCTTACTTATCCATCTTCTTCTGCCCCCTCACACTCTCCTCTCCAGGCACGGGGAACCCTCAAGATCCCCAGGCCCCGCGATGCTGTTCCTGCCGCCATGTCCCCGTCGCTTGGGCCTGACGGAGCCTTCAGTGAAGCGCCTCCTGGTGGGGAGGCCCTGGACCCAATACTAGGCCAGGTCCCGGTGCTCTGGCAGCTCCTCCCTCTCAGTGGTGGGTCCGTAGAAGATCAGCTCAGGGATCTGGCCGCCCTGGACGCCGGTGCCGTTGGTGGACTCGGACGAGCAATGGAACATGAAGGACACGCACGGCAGGCTCACTTCGGATACGCCTTCCTGCCCGAAGTAGGACAGCTCCGTGCCGTCCAGGATCGCTGACGCCGTGTAGTACACGTCGCGCTCCACCTGCGTGCAGACGACGTGTTAGAGAGTGTGTTACATGGCGTGTTAGAGCGTTAGGGTGTGTGTTACATGACGTGTTAGAGAGTGTGTTACATGACGTGTTAGGGTGTGTGTTACATGACGTGTTAGGGTGTGTGTTACATGACGTGTTAGGGTGTGTGTTACATGACGTGTTAGGGTGTGTGTTACATGACGTGTTAGGGCAAGTATTACATGACGTGTTAGGGCAAGTATTACATGACGTGTTGAGGCATGCATATGGCGTGTTAGGCGGTGTATAATGCGTGTTAGAGTACGTATTACACGGCGAGATACTGAATGTAGTTTACGTGCACACAGCGTGTTGCCTTGTGCACGTGGGTTACAGCGGCTATCATCATGTGCACCGCTGGATTGGGATGGCTCAGTTGCCACATTTCCGACACATGTTGTATCAACAGCTGTGATCATCACCTAAAGCCCATTTACCTTCGTTACACATTAACAGCATGCAGCATATCTACACTGGTACCGAGCATACAGCACACAGAATCCGCCACTAATCTGACTGGTGCGAATCTTTACCCGCGTCATAAGAGGAATGTTTGGACGCACACTTTTCTACATTGTAGACTGTAAACCCAACCTGAGGTACGTACAAGGCCTATAATTAAATTGTTGTAGTTAACTGTCTATTCTTAATAATCATTATTTTAATCAAATAAAAAGCTACCAATTCTACATATCAGCGGCTAATATGCAGTAACTTGGTAAGTGTGCAGAACTTAAAGTTGTACAGAAGAAAAGAAACGTTTGTCTAAATATTGCTGTATGGGCAGATATTACAAAAAAACTTTTTTACATTGTGATAATGCATGTTGAAAATTTCCTAGTACTTGTATTCCGGCATACAAGGTGAAGGAAGCTTTAACCTCCATGAAGTCGGGCAGCGTCGCTAGGCGTCAGTAAGATTATTCTTGATACCGACCGACCACTGGTTACCAGATTTAAAGACTAAATCCGACGCTTAGGCAAGTAGCGTTGTATGTTAGTGACAAGATCAAATACAGTGAATTACTGTTATCATGCAATGAAGTATTGGTTTTCCATTATTCGCTATTTAATGGCGTCTTCCGTTTTTTAGGATCCAGCACGTTTTGACTCCCGTCTTTAGCTCTCCCTCTCACATTCCGTTTATTGTTTGTTCGACTACCATCTCGTTATCCTAAATTGATAGATATTCGCATTGTCAATTTACTGCCAATATGCGTTCAGGATTGAATAATTTTCTGCATCACCTTTAGTATTCCTTGCATAGCCAACTGGGTGCTCGAGCTATGCTACTAGTATCCGGTCCTATGTTAGGCATGACGAAGAGACCAGACCGTACTTTGTAGGTGATGGAACTTATAAAAAATTTAATTTCAGAGTTTAGTTCTTCACATAAACAGTGTAGGTACATAAATACGCAGCAGACAGGCAACACACCTGGACGGGGTGAGGGAAGTAGACAGGCAACACACCTGGACGGGGTGAGGGAAGTAGACAGGCAACACACCTGGACGGGGTGAGGGAAGTAGACAGGCAACACACCTGGACGGGGTGAGGGAAGTAGACAGGCAACACACCTGGACGGGGTGAGGGAAGTAGACAGGCAACACACCTGGACGGGGTGAGGGAAGTAGACAGGGAAGGTTGTGGACGAGCCGTCGCTGAAGAACTTGGTGCTGTGCGACGCGAGCACCTGGGAACAAGGAGATCAAATTTGAATTTAACGTAAACGCCTTCAATAACAACAAATACTCATGCTTTTGAAATCAAAGCAATATTTCGCTAAACATTTGAAGTAATCAGGACAACACTTGGCTAAATATTTACACTATTGCAACAGTTAACTCAAGGCTTGTCACATCTATCCGTTTTTGCTAAACTCACCACGCCATAGTTTTTGCTCACAACCCTTACTTCCTGATCACATCACCAGATCTTTTTAGCTTGAGCTCAAGAAATCTTGAACTCACCTTAAGAAAAAAAGCCAGATTGAGCTCACCTCGCCATACTTCTTGAGCTCACCTCGCCATACTTCTTGAGCTCACCTCGCCACACTTCTTGAGCTCACCTCGCCATACTTCTTGAGCTCACCTCGCCATACTTCTTGAGCTCACCTCGCCATACTTCTTGAGCTCACCTCGCCATACTTCTTGAGCTCTATCCTGACGGTGTAGTCGGCAGCCCCACTGGAGGAGCCGTACAGGCCGAAGCCCACCACGAAGATGCGGCGGTCGACCATGAAGTTGATGGAGTCAACGCGGCCGCGGTAGCGCCACTGGTTGCTGCGGTACGCACACGACTGGAACCTGTGAACACGGTCAGATACATCAATATTCCTCCATACCTGCAAACACGTTCAGGGTCTCGTTAACATTCCTCCATACCTGTAAAGACGTTCAGAGTCTCACTAACATTCCTCCACATCTGCAAACAGGATCACATACATTAACATTCCTCTATACCTGCAAAGATGTTCAGAGTCTCACCAACATTCCTCCATACCTGAAAAGACGTTCAGGGTCACATTAACATTCCTCCATACTTGCAAAGACGTCCAGGATCACAGTAAAACATTACTCCATATAATGCGGGACTTAATAAGGAGTCTGGATTTGCATCGTAGTGCTGCTTTGCTATGTTATATATTAGTAAAAACGCCTGTTGAGAGCAACAGTAATGGTAGCGGTATTCTTGGTGATAGCGGTGTTGGTTATTTATACTGATAAGATCAGTGTTGCTTTATCGATAGTTAGTGTATCGATGTGTGATGATGCATCAGTGGTTTTTGGGGAACCACTGATGTTTTGTTCACAGCAATTCAAACCTCGCACCATCATACAACAAACGCAGACAACCGGCCGTTTCTGTGATTGAACTAATTTAGTCATATACAATGAACACAATGCGTGTACAATTTCATATCTGTATTAATGATGCACAATGAATAAATGAATTATTAATGATGCACAATGAATAAATAAATGATGCAATGAAATGTTAGCATATAATAGCTAGAAATAAGAAATGTAATAAAACGCTAGACCAACCTGTGGCAAACTTGTTTGCGTAGTCCCGTCCTGTGTTTTGTTGGGTAAGAAACAGCTGGCTTATTAAAGGCAGTAAAGTAGAGGAAGAGGTCAGTAGTTTCCTGAAGGCTGAGGAGGCCGGACTGTGCCGCTCCGTTGGCGAATTCAGTAAGCTCCATGCACGGCAGCCGGATCAGGGACAAAGCTTCTCCCAGCACCTGTAAAATGCAAAATGATATTCATTCGTTCAATGAAAGAAATTCTAATGTTTGAACATAATAGTTCATAATAATTTTCTGGTAAATACAGGCAAAGAAATTCGAGACTTGAGATATTAAAATACTGGATTATCACTAACTATAACTCATTATATGGACCTTACTTTATCTTTATATTCTTACCTTGCGTTTGTTCACAGGTGTGCACTCGAGACCCTGTCTCTCACACTCAGCCTCGGCCCAGTTAAGTGCTGCTTCGAACAGCACGATCTCCCTGCAGTTAAGGGTCTCGCGAGACAGCACGGACAGCAGCGTGGGATAGTCGATGTCCACGAAGCCGTCCGACTGAAGGGCCATCTCAGCCTGCGCATCTATCACCTCCCAACAGCGCGTCATGAGCTCAGGCTCTTCAAACAGCCGAGACTGTGAGAGCAGCAGGCAAGCGTTGCGTGCTGTTAATGACACCTGCACAAGAGATGAGAGAAACAAGAAGAATTAGTTCAATGAGCTAAGAAATGCAATGAAAAATTAAGGAGTAACAAATAGGACAAACAAGGAAATCAATAAAAGAAACAAAAGAGTTGATTAAAAATGAACACAAACAAGCAGAGTAAGATAACTAGAAAATAAGAGCAAAAAAATATGAAACATAGAACATAGAGAAGTGAGAAATTTATGATAAAATACAAACCAAATTTCAATAATAGAAGAATGATAATCATGAATGGCAAACGGAAAAGCAGAAAGGTACTATTGGATAACAAGAAAAAGAAATATGTACATTGTATAATGAGATATAAAATATTACCGTAGTTGAGAAGTAAATGCAAGAATGGAATGACTTAGAGCAATAAGCACCTCAAGATACTTGACACACTGCGCTGCCAGGTGCGGCACCAGATACTTCTTGGCAGCGTAGAGTGTGGCAAGCACCGTGTCCGCCTCAACCACCACCTCATCACAGTACAGGTACCTGTGCAACATAGTAGTCATTAATGTGATGATTCCACGCATTCATTTACATTATTTGGGAATGATGTGTTTTCTCATATTCGGTTATTGAGTATTAACATTTTTTATCTGTACCACAAACTAGGTATATATATACATATTATAACTTGAAGGTTGATGTTGAAAATGTTTATTTCAGGATGAGACTATTTTTCTATCACTATACCTCCATATGAATAGATTTATCACACACCATTTTAAATTACATAAATTTGTATAAAAAAATTTATGACACACATATAATTATTTTTTGCAATGCAATACCTAGTCACTGAAATTTAATGCACAGAAAACAACCCCAAAATATACAAAAGATGACTTGAACCTACACAAAAATGACCACTTCCAATTTTGTGAATGTAGAACAGGACTTAGTTTTCAAATCCAAGTGTTCTAAGTCAATACAAACCTGAGTAGAGTAAGAAAAGCCTGAGGTTCAACATCAGGAACAATAACCTCCTCTTCAGTCTTGAGGCCTCCATAAAACATGGCATAGAACACAGAGCTACCCACAGCAAGCACATATCTGTGTGCTGGGAAGGTAGTTGGGTTAGGCTGTGGCCCTACTACAAAGTGCACATCTGCCATGAGCTCATTGTTGAGCATCGCTGCATTGCGTTCCCTCAAACTGCTGGCAAGGAAGTTGGGGTCTGAGGCAATAGTTGACATGCCTCCCATGCTCCTGTGTCCAGGGGATTTGGGTGATGGAGATGGGGGGGAATCTGAATAGCGATGACTTGGGGAAGTGGGTGCTGAAGATGGCTGAACAATTGTCATGGGTGCAGACTCTGCAGAAGGATCTGAGTCCTGACGCTGTATCTGCTGCAGAGCAAGCAGAGGTGGTAGCAGTGGAGCCATATTCAGTAAGCCTTCTCCTTCAGGACGGTTGCCAGAGTTCTTGGAGAGCAGAGAAGGCTTCTTCAAAACACTGCTACAATCTTCAAGCCCTGCATTGTTTGGCTCTGCTAAGTTTGCCCCTGCAATAAAAATTACTGGCATTAACAGAAGTTACACAAATTAATTTTTTAGTACTTTTCTAAGAATTCACTGCAAGGAACTTATTTATTATATTTTTCATTAACTACACAACAGAGGTAAAAGTTATGTGAAGGTCAAACAATTTTTAATGGTTGAAAATTCCATAAATATAGTGATTCTAGTTAAGAAAATGCTATAGGATAGTCATTGTTCAATAAAAAGGACAACTTGTATGAATAAGGCAATAATGCATCATATATCGGTACAATGAATTATATAGTATACCCATTACTATAAAATATTAACCATGTGCAGTACCTAATCAGGATGTGCTAAAAATTTATAATTAAACTCACTATCAGTGAGAAGAGACTTGTCTTTGACTGGAAGGCACTGGCGAGGAGGATCAGCAGCTTGCTGCTGGGACAGGCAAACATTCCCTTTCTCTTCACTGGACTTAGGAGACGAAGAGTTACTCCCTCCTCCACTATCCATACCAAACCACATGCAAGTCAAGAATCAGTGCCTGCAATAGTATACTAGTTCTCTGAAATAACTTGTTGCATAGGCATAAATGTTGATCAATAAAAAATAATAGAGAACACAAAATCCAGACATTTAGAAGAAAATCTACCTAAATTAATTAAAGATAATTGCTATTATACTCGAGTGAAAGCCCTGAAATATTATTAGTTAGACTTATAAATAAATGCCGGGAATATATACACCTGAGCAAGGATCACAGCTTTCCCTCCATTTTTGGAGCTGTGAGATTCCAGCTAGATGAATTGGCACCTATCTAATTGTTAACAAAAGATCAAAAGTACCATGATCTGCCTAATAATCAAATTAGGCAAAGTGACATAGGCCTAACTTCAATAAATTTTGAATCTAACAGCCTCAGCCTGCATAATGCATGATGATCAACTGTTCTTAACAATTAGATAGGAGGTAGGTAATTCATTTAGCAGAAATATTGCCACTCCAAAAATAGGAAAAATGGTCTACCGTAGTTGTGGCTCTACTGGCTCAGAAGCCAGAAGTTAGATCGTAGATATATTCCAATTTCACCTGTTTCCTCATCTAAACTTGTTTCCAAGTTTAGATTATTTAACTCTAGGGTAAATGTGCAGTTACATTTGCCTTATACTTATAGGCTTAGGGTAAATGCAGTATATTCCAACACTTTAGGGACATAGCAAAAAATAAATGGCTATAAAAAAATCATCATATGCGCAACTTGAGTTCTGTTTGCTTTATGTCACTCTCAAAACACCGCACTAGGCGCCAGCAACAATGAAATGTCACAAAATGTTGCCATATTTATTTAAAAGCCTTTAGAATGCAAGCCTACCAAATCCATGTATTCTGACACTGTGTGACTAAATTTGGCATTTTGTGAGACTAATTCCGGCCGCGCTTCAAACTCTACTAATTCCAACACTCTTGTGTTCAAATTCCGATCGCTGTGTGAGCTGTATTGGAATACAACACAGCTCGGAATTAGAACACTATTGAATATTGAACACTACTTATTTAGGCTTTTAATTAAGAGCTATTACGCTTTTAATTAGGAAAATTTTGGGGTTTTTGTTAGTTCGAACACAGTTCGTTCCAGCTTGGAACGAACTGTGTCTGTCTAATTCCAAGCTGTGTCTGAATTAGTTTTTATGTGTCTAAAACCATCTCTTAACTTGATCATCTATTAATTATTTTACCACTTGAAAGTTGAAATCAGCAAATACAAGTATACTTAAAGCCTAAATTATTTCTAATATATTCACAGACTTATTTAAAAGTCTCAAACCATAATACTCTTTCTACACAAACAGTTTATCACTATTTGGTAGAGCAAGGTCAAGTCTGGTCAACTATCAACTTTGACACATTTTTTGATGTTTCATGTTCTCACTGGGTGACACGCACCGTCTCTCTTTGGATCTCAACATTTTCCCGCCAGATAGCCCAGACCTAGTTTTTTGGCAATAGTATGGTCACTATGGTGCACAATAGTATGACATCACTATTTCAACCATCAATGAATGAGTGGAAATTGTGAAACTAAGAAAAAGCTTAATATAAAGGAAAAAAGTTGAGAAGTGTCAGAATTACCCACGATGTTGGAATATAACGCATTTACCCCTATTCCCATAATAAATAGAGAAAAATTGGCAAAATTCAATTAGGAAAAGTCCTATAAAGGCACTACCTTATCTACATATACTGGTAGACGGTAGTATAATATAATTACCATAAAATGGGGTCACTTTGACCGGTAGGGTAACTTTGACCACTTTTGGTTTTTTTAACAAAAACCCCCAAAGCTCAAAAACGATTTGACAAAGAAAAATTTTGTCAATGGCCATCAAAGGCCTAATACTGAGGCTAAGTAATACAACAGAAAGATTTACAAATTTTGCATATCTAATAGGTTAAAAAATTAATAATGTGACCCACAAAAAATTTCTGTGATGGTTCTTGCCTGCCCAACCTGGAGTCAAGTGCTTGTGGCATATACATTCCATCGCAGGATAAAGCCATTTCTTGGCGCCTGCACCCAAAGAGCAGTGTGCTGACTGCTGAGCTCTTTGCCATCTACCACTCGTTGGTTGTTGTTGAGGGTGCTTCACACCCTGACGGTTGTCTGCTCTGACTCCCGTTCAGCTCTACTTCTCCTGCAGTCACCTAGGAGCCTCCACACCAGGTGCTCACTTGTTATCTACCGCATCAGGGAGATGCTCATGAGGCTCAATGCTGACAGACGAGTGGTGCTACAGTGGGTGAAAGCCCATGCTGGGATTCGTGGAAATGAGTTGGCAGATCAAGCAGCCAAGTTGGGACATAAGCTCAACCACAGCTCATTCCACCCAGTAGAGTTTGCAGACTGTAAATTTTGGCTCAGTAGACAGTTACTTGCTTGTTGGCAGGAAAATTGGCACCAAACTGTTGCAGTTTCTGGAAAGGGACAACACCTGCTGACCATACGATGATACGAGAAGATCTACTTCCTGTTCCATGGACACATGCAAGATCTTGGCGTGTCACAGTTGTGCTGGCTCGCCTTCGGCCACACTCAGGATGATGTATGTTTTCGGTGAATTTTCCCGCGCATTTTCACTTTTTTTAATCTATTGCTGTGCACAGTTGGCGCAATGTAATGAAAATTGATTATCTTCGCGCACGTGTTTGCGCAATCTCGGCCATCTTTATTTTAGA
This sequence comes from Hyalella azteca, assembly GCF_000764305.2. Taxonomy (NCBI): domain Eukaryota; kingdom Metazoa; phylum Arthropoda; class Malacostraca; order Amphipoda; family Hyalellidae; genus Hyalella; species Hyalella azteca. Next base: position 190,233 of record NW_025931002.1, read on the forward strand.
AGAAATTTTCTCCAAAGTCATATGGCAACACTGAACACCGTCTGTTTACATTTCGTATGTATAACAGACAGCCGCAGTTTATGATTACCGTACGTTCCGTATCCGACAAGGCGGACAACCGGAAGAGTCAGAAGTAACCCGGACATGTCTTACATTTTATTGTCAGTTCGACTCACGTAGTCAATATACTCGTGTACCACTATGCAGAGGGTGGATGCAGCGTCGCCAATATATGGATTTTTAAGCCCAAAGCGTCGCCGGCCATTTTAAAGATGCATCGCTGGGTAATTTTTAATGAAAAGCCATTTATGCTGAGTAATGATGAACTATTTACAAGCCACGAACTTATTACAAGGTTGCATGCACGTGTTACCCCAAATAACTAATTTTACCCTAAAAACAGTCCGATTGTACAGCAAGTGTCAACTGAACAAGTAATAAAGCAGTCTGACCGCTCTAATGCGACCGAAACTACGCAATCAAAAAAACGTTTACATTTTTTGCGGGAACTCATCGCAACTGATTTCTGGACAAGCTTCGCTGCATTGTAATCCATCCAACGTACCGGAAACCTTACTTTTTTTCTAAATAGTTGGCTGAAGACTGAGAAATATATTAAATGCAAGAATTTCAATCTAAAAATCATCTATTAATTATTTTACCACTTGAAAGTTGAAATCAGCAAATACAAGTATACTTAAAGCCTAAATTATTTCTAATATATTCACAGACTTATTTAAAAGTCTCAAACCATAATACTCTTTCTACACAAACAGTTTATCACTATTTGGTAGAGCAAGGTCAAGTCTGGTCAACTATCAACTTTGACACATTTTTTGATGTTTCATGTTCTCACTGGGTGACACGCACCGTCTCTCTTTGGATCTCAGCATTTTCCCGCCAGATGGCCCAGACCTAGTTTTTTGGCAATAGTATGGTCACTATGGTGCACAATAGTATGACATCACTATTTCAACCATCAATGAATGAGTGGAAATTGTGAAACTAAGAAAAAGCTTAATATAAAGGAAAAAAGTTGAGAAGTGTCAGAATTACCCACGATGTTGGAATATAACGCATTTACCCCTATTCCCATAGTAAATAGAGAAAAATTGGCAAAATTCAATTAGGAAAAGTCCTATAAAGGCACTACCTAATCTACATATACTGGTAGTATAATATAATTACCGTAAAATGGGGTTACTTTGACCGGTAGGGTAACTTTGACCACTTTTGTTTTTTTTTAACAAAAACCCCCAAAGCTCAAAAACGATTTGACATAGAAAAATTTTGTCAATGGCTATCAAAGGCCTAATACTGAGGCTAAGTAATACAACAGAAAGATTTACAAATTTTGCATATCTAATAGGTTAAAAAATTAATAATGTGACCCACAAAAATGAGCTATTATTTAAAGCCTGTCAGAGTACCCCCTCCAATTTTTTTATATGTTGGTAAAATAACTCCAAGTTTTGATGCATTGTAGTAGAACTCTTCTAGTTACATATGCAAAAGACAAATTTTAGGAAAGTGTCATAGTTTGCCAATGGGGGGCGCCACCCCCCAATGGGGTAACTTTGACAACCTAATGGCAGCCGTGACGGGGTAACATTGACCGGCTTGGAAATTGAGTTAAAATTACCACAGGTACCTATATAACATATTTTATTTTTGATACACCTATTAATGTTTTTTTCTTTATGTTTCAGACTCTACAGTCTTATATATGGTAATTTTAACTTAATTTCCAAACCGGTCAATGTTACCCCGTCACGGCTGCCATTAGGTGGTCACATTTTGCCCATTGGGGGGCGGCGCCTCCCATTTGCAAACTAAGACACTTTCCTAAAATTTGTCTTTTGCATATGTAACTAGAAGAGTTCTACTACAATGCACCACAACCTGGAGTTATTTTACCAAAAAATAAATTGATGTTACCACCCGGTCAAAGAAACCCCAGGAGCTGGGGTAACAAAGACCATCACTTTTTTTGAAATTACATCAAAACTATGAGAGGCAGGAGCCAGCAATTTATGGTAAGTAAAGCTAGAGTATAGACCTGTATTTTGCATGTTTCAATTTAAGTTTAACTTATCTAGTAAAAAAATTGCATCATTTTGAAAAAAAGTGGTCAAAGTTACCCCATTTTACGGTACACTCTAAAAATTCTATGCATAATCATGAATTTGAATTGTGATCTGAATCATGAATGTCAAAAACAACTGTTGAGTGCTGACTTATGACTTTTAGGGTCAGCAGTCAGCATAGTGGCAAACCAGAGCTTTTTTGGAATCAGTTCATTTTTAATTTCCTCAAAAACTCAAGATTTAAACCAATTTCTCAAGTATGATAATGCTGGTATCAGTGGTAGGTATGTCGCTGGCTGGTTACCGATGGATGGCTTAATCTACGGCTGATTGGTGGTCATCGGGAAATATGCTAGGCGATCCTTTCAAGGCTGATTGGTGGACAAATTTTGTGGTGCATGGCTGCGTACCCAAACATGGCTATGCCTGTGGTTTACAGTCATACAGTGGTTACAGTTCAGACTTTCAGAGTGCCCAGTTCATAGAGTAAGGCACAACATAGGTTGAGGATAAAGTTATTCTGCCCAAAATACACCAAGGCACCATCTAAATGGATGGTGGATGCTCATGTTTGCAGCTAACGGCGAGCCAAAATGGAAATTTCACTTTCCTGACAGACGTAGGGCTACTAAAAATTTGTACATGCGTGGAATTGTAGAATTAGCCTAGGTATAGCAGATGAGTGCAGATTTGGGAGGAATATCTAAATTCAACCACGGAATTAGTAATTCTCTTGAAATATCATGTATCTCTCCCACACTACCCAGTACCCACAGAACTAAAAACGTTGTTGCACGGGATGCCTGCCGAAGACCACCACTGCCCTGGATGTAATGGACCTGGGACCATCATGATTCCTGCCTTCCGGAACGTAGCCTTCAACACTTCAAGCCGTCCGTATCTAGGCCGTAGGTCGAACCAGCCCTCGGTCGAATGGCCACTTGTCGAAGGACGATCAATTTTGGAACAGAACTATGCTATCTGAAACCTAACCTCAGATGCGGTGAACGTAAAATTACGTAATTTAACGATGCATGGAAGTAATATTCGATCCGCGGCCTGGTGGTGCATGGCAGGTGGTGGTCAAGGCCGGAAGAGGACAAAGCCGAGTGGTGCACGGCAGATTGGTGTAGGTTCGGAGAGATCCAAGGCGTTTGATTCAGGGCTTATTGGTGAACAAAGTTGGTGGTGCACGGCTGCGCTCCCCAAAACCTGTGTCTGTTGGCCTTGGTCCTCGCATCATCGTGCAACGGGAGCGCAGCCATGCACCACCAACTTTGTTCACTAATAAGCCCTGAATCTAACGCCTTAGATCTCTGAACCTACACCAATCTGCCGTGCACCACTCGGCAGTCGGCTTTGTCCTCTTCCGGCCCTTACCACCAGGCCGGGGATCAAATATGACTTCCATGCATCGTTAAATTACGTAATTTTACGTTCACCACATCTGAGGTTAGGTTTCAGATAGCATAGTTCTGTTCCAAAATTTATCGTCCTTCGACAAGTGGCCGTTCGACCGAGGGCTGGTACGACCGGGTACGCAGCCGTGCACCACTAAATTTGTGCACCAATCAGCCTCGAAAGGAACGCCTAGCATATTTCCGGATGACCACCAATCAGCCGCGGATTAAGCCATCCGTCGGTAACCAGCCCATGACATCATCTTTCTTTAAATATTAGGAGCTTTACGCCACCACATTCTGAAGCGAATAGCCCAGAGAGTAATGGTTATGCACCACTGAACGTTGCATCGAATCATCACTTCATACCCTGACTTTAGCTCGAACAGTAACTTGCGGACAACAGACTGCGACCAACCAGCCCAGGTCACCAGTGGAACTGCATGCATCCTGCCGTGCACCACCAGACCATCACTTTTAGCTCAACATCCGGGGTTAGGTTTCAGAAAGCATAGTTCTGTTCCAATCTCTATCATCCGCCGGCGAGTGACTTCCGCAGCTTCGCTAAATTACATAAATTTTGGCTCATAGCATCTGAGGTTAGGTTCCAGATAGCATAGTTGTTCCAAAATTTATCGTCGTACGCCGCGTGGCCATTCGACCGTGGGCTGATTCGACACACGGGACAGATACGGATGGCTCCGGCACGCTCCGTCCGGGTGGTGTAAAATTTTTTTGCGTGTTGGCAGACGACGCTGGGCCATACGTCGCCAGGCTTATTTTCCTGTGGGCTGATTGATCTAATTCAATGGATGTGATCTGTCTGGTGGCATGCGGCTGATAATGTTACAGTCAAGAAGTGTTGTAGGCTACGTTCTTCAGGGAAGGGATCATGCTAGTCCATTCGAAGCACGGCAGTAGTGGTCTCCGACAGGCGTCCCGTTCGACCTACGGCCTAGATATGGACGGCTTGAAGTGTTGAAGGCTACGTTCCGGAAGGCAGGAATCATGATGGTCCATTACATCCAGGGCAGTGGTGGTCTTCGGCAGGCAACCCCAGGTTTTGGGGTCACTTGTGCTGTAAAGACGTGTGGTGTACACTTAACTGTGAAACACTAAAATCACGAATAGTCTTTACACTGTAGAGTGAAAGAAATGACCAAACATAATAAAGATAGCTTCCAAGGCCCTGGCCCTCCTGGAAGCTCCCAAGCAGAAATTGAAAATCTAATGAACTCACAACTGAAACACTTTGTTGCTGGTGAAGAAGTATGGAATGATGCTGAAGTGGAAACGGTAGTGGAACCAACTAGTGAGAGACAGAAGAGGAAAGCTTCTGAGGATCTTACTCCTGGAAACCAACAGAAAAGAAGCCAAAGTTCTGGATCCAGAGATGCTGCTAATGGAAAGTTGCCCAACCAAGAAATTGAATCAACTGTTAAGAATAAACCTCTGCCAGACCGGAAGCCAAGCAAACTCAACAGCCTGGATGGCAACAATACAAGAAGAGGACAAATAAGGGCTATAGCTGACAAAAGACCAACAATGTCTGAGCTGGACACACAAGACAGAAATGATAATTGTGTAATCCTGATCCGCCCTGCGGATGAAAGTTCCCACAAAATGCTAACCTCTCCTGCTAAGCTGTGTATGGCGTTAGCTGCCTCACCCTACTCTACCTGTAGCATCAAAGACGTAAGAGTGAACCTAAGGAAGAGCCTAATTGCCATTGATTTGGAGGATCCTAATGATGTGGAGGATCCCTAGGATCCTACCAACTACATCCCTGGGCCCATGGAACGTGAACTGCTCTCAACCTAACCAAGCAAGGTATATATATGGAGTTATATCACCTGTGGAAATTGATGCTGATCTAGAAACTCTTCAGGCATGCCTGAAAGTTGAAGGTAACGCTGAAGTAATCCGCATTGAAAGACTACAGCGTCAGCAAGATCGGACAAGAGTCCCATCAACATCTCTGCGTTTGGTATTCACAGGAGAGGCTTTACCGCTTCACATTAAGTTTGGCCCCATCCGCTATAGAGTCCGCCCCTATGAATTCCCTCCACTCCAGTGCTTCCGCTGTCAGCGCCCAAGACACTCAGCACAGGGATGTCGCAGCCCAGTACGTTGTCTGGTTTGTGCTGGACCACATCACGTAAGTAGCTGCAACAGTAGTGAAATCAAGTGTGCTAATTGTGGACAGCCTCACAAAGCCAATTCAAAAACCTGCCCTAAGTTGTACCCCTGTGCTGCTCAGTGACAGCCAGTAAGAGCCACGATGCAACCTCTGACTCAGAACCCAGTTGTTAATGATGCCAATAGTGGGCGCCCTAGTGCCTGGGGAAGAAGGAACTTTGGAGGGACAATGGTGCAGACTGTTGGCAGTTCTCAGGATTCAGCTAGCTCATGGAGTGCTGCAGTGTGCTCCCCTGGGACAGGATGGCATACCAGCTGCACGGTGGCGGAGGTTCATCAAAGTCTGGGAAATTCTGGGACCAGTCAACAGACATCAGCTGCGACCAGTGCTCAAAAAATCTCTTGCTGTAATTGTAACCCTAGGAATCCATT
>NW_025931003.1:0-531 GCF_000764305.2 Hyalella azteca
GTGAATCAAGTCACGAAAAGTTCAAGAATCGGCAACAGGCCATGGGCCTATTTCTTCAACGCCGACACTTCTATTCTATTCTTCTATTCTATTCTATCTGTCAGTAGGCTCCATTAAATCGCCATCTGACTAATAATATATGTTTTAGCTGAGGACAGGGATTCGTTGACTACGTACGTGAGGGATTGTACGCGCTGTCAGGGTCTCAGTAGGGTCAGCCTCATTATTTGATGAGCTGCACATCATGAGCATTGCTATAACATGTAACTAACAAACCAAATTAAAAGTAAAAATGGTTACTAGTTTCATCAGAGTGGCCCAGTGGTTAAAGTTCAGAGAACCAAGATTGGTGGAGAGAGGCGCGGGTTCGATCCCAGCTCTGTGCGCCAGTTTCTGGTCAGAATCGGCAAGGAGGCCGGGCGGTTACGCAAAGCAAAATTGTAGCAGCGAGTTGCGAGTTCGAGACCGCAAAATGCTGTGAATGTTCTGCGATGTTAAGAATCGGCGACAGGCCTACGGCCTAATAAACGC